>NC_062965.1:51415158-51452350 GCF_023119035.1 Salvia hispanica | reverse complement strand
ACCGGGAAGTAAGAACCTGATAATTATCCATTGTATTTAATTCTTTATTGTGATAGATTTTTATCTTCTTACTCCAGGATGGAGAGACTTCTCTACTTCACGTGCATTGATGGAACAGGATTATTTAGTTTTTGAACTTGTTGATGAGTGCAAGTTTAAGGTTTGTTTTCATTTGTTGTTTCTTGAATTGCACGAACTCAAATCTAACTCTTTGTTTTTTCTTTCTCTAAGGTGTACATTGTGAGACACAATCCAGTCAAAGAAGTACCAGTCAAAGAAGGTACTCTTACTAATTCAGTATGTTTCATCCAAAAGCTATAATTTAAATGTTATTTTGTTTATTTTGAAGATTACAGCATCTTCGCTGCTGGCAAATCAATCAACGAATATGTAAATCTAAATTGCCTAGTGAAGTACTACGAGTTGTGTAGCAGCCAAGACACAATTCTGCATTTAACTGTTTTAGAGTTCGTTGATATCAAGTATGTTGCTGGGATGATTTGAACGTATTGGGATGAAGGTGAGATTCATACGAGCTCGTATAGCTCAGCTACGCCCTCCAACAAGTAGAGAACATACGGAGGACAAAGATTATTAGGGAGGTCGCCAGTGCTCCTTGGTGAAGGGCTTAGTAAGGGCATTTTATCCATATTTTCCACTCATATTTTTGTTTGCTCCATATGACATGTCTAATGACTAGGCATAAATCACAGGACACAAACTACTCTACATTGTCATCAACAAAGGTGCTGGCACAGGATGGTGAGGACATGTTCTGAAAATTAGTTTTAGGTTTAGAGTATCACAAGGCCTAGAGAACGATGTAGTGTTATTTGTTACTGTCTTTGGCAGATTCATGAGAGATGTAGTGTTATTTGTTACTGTCTTTGGCAGACCGTTATCATGATCTGAAGATTAGTTTTAGGTTTAGAGTATACACATTTATGCATTACTATTATATTCCTTTACACTGTTTAAAAAAAAATCTGGTTTCTTTCAACAATGCAACCTCTATTCCTTCTTGTTGTTCTGAATATTTATGAGATTAAAAAGAATGGAAATTTACTTTAGTAAAGCCTGGGGCGATTCCCTTTTTTGCCCACTCCTCCCAATTTTACCCTTTTAGAGCATGCCAATATGGTTTCGAATAATTGTTTGATATCTGAATTTACAAGAGTAGATAGGAATTTACAAGTATAAATCAAGATATTTATTTATATTCTTTCAGGGACATCTGAATTTAAGAGAGTAGATAGGAATTTTTACAGGTATAAATCAAGATATCGATTTATATCTATAATGAAGGATATACTATATTTCTAATTAGTTGAGAATGAATGTAAAGAAAGAATTTAACTTACAAAGCGGACTCGTCTAGAAACGTGCGATCTGCGCAATTCCTTTACAAAATGAGGGGATGCCGGAGAGAGGGATGCGCTCATCTGTTGTGCTCGTTGCCTGGCGGAGATGTCCATCACATTCACACACACTGTATTCAATGTATTCAGGCACTCAAACACTGACACGGTGACCGATCAATCAAACGTCATACATGATGGAGAACAGCCTCAACAAGAGAATGCAGCAGCAACATCCGATCAGCAGCACAAGAAGAGCTCGACGCGTCCAAAGAGAAAGACTCGACCACCCAATCGCCTCATCGATTGTGTGTCGAGATGAAATGTTCTACTTCATAGTTTTGCGATATTTGGTTGTAGTTAATTTAGTATGTTATTTCTGTTTTTCGTGTTTATTTTGTTGTAAGTGTCGGGCATATTTATAAGCCCCATCTCGGGTTTTGTTTGTGGTTCTTTCCCGGGAGGTAGGAGGTCGAACCACCCTAGGGTCCTAGATATAAAAAAAGGGAGCTTGTCATATGGACAGTTTTATGAATGATAAGATTTATTCCCACACTTTCGTCTCTTTTCAAACAAAATATTACTGGTACAATCTGTCCGACGGAGAATCTTTCCGCGCGCAGTCTCTCTACGGTCGCCGAGCTCCTACTGCCGCCGATCATCTCTTCCGATACGATCTTCATCGTATCAAACACCTACATATGTTACAGATTGGTGAATATGCAATCAGAAGAAGAAGAAGAAAGAGTTTTAAAACTGTTTTTGCATTGCAAATGATAAAATAATCGTTCCTTGTCCTTCATATAAAGCTATTTGCCACAGGTAACTCTTTAAAGAAGCAGACAAATTTCATATTTATCATATGAAAAAGCAGACAATTCCTAAATTGATTGAATTCCTAATTGGTTTTCCCATTTTCGAGTGTTTTTTTTTTTTTTTACTATATATCACAAAATTAAAAACAGCACGCAAAGCTATGTGCATTCATTCAAAAGTGGAAGACTGTATTAATATTAGGGATGTCAGTGTAGCCCGCAACCCGTAGGCCGGCCCGAATAACCCGTCAAATTTACAGGGTTAGGACTGAAAATTTCTAGCCCGATAAAATTACAGCTCGATTAGTCCGCACCCGATTAACCCGCAACCCGTTGGGGCCAGACCCAAAAATTCGATGGGCTGGCCGAAAACCTAATTAAATTTCTACCGTTCTATTTATTTGACTCCAATTCGACACTTCAATGGTTATTTTATAATATAGATTACTAAATAAATAACTTTTATTTTTATATATTAAATATATAAATTATATGTTAAATTTTTATTAACATAATAATAGATATATAAATTAGAAACTTCAAATTCACTAAAAAAAATATATTTAAATTTTTAAAACATGCTTTAAAATTTCTTAATGTTTATGTTTTATTTTACACAAATCTCAAATATTAGTATTTGATCATGTATATTTTGAGTTTAAGCATATATCTCAAATTTATCATAATTAAATATTTTACATTCTATAAATATGACTAATTTTCACCATTATTTATTGGATTCAACGCATGTTAATTTTATCGGTAGTAACCCGATTAGCCCGCTGGGCTAGCCCGAAACCCGAGCTTTCAGGGTTAGGGTTGAACTTTTATAACCCGAAATAAGCACAGCCCGATTAGCCCGCACCCGATTGATCCGCAACCCGAATAGGGTTGGCCCGAAACCTGATGGGCTAGCCCGATTGACATCCCTACCTACTATAATAAGTACAGTAGATTATACTTGGCTTAAAATATGGATAATAGGCTATTGGGCTAAACTTAAATCATAAGGGTGTCGAAACGGATACCCGCGGGATTCTGATCCTGATTTTATGGGTCCCGAACCTGAAAAGTTCAATATTATACTACTCAATCCCGACCCGTATGGTGGGTATCCCGGTACCCGCAATTGCAGGTACCCAAACCCATTGGCGGTAATTTTACACGTTTGTAATTCCAGAATGAAATTTGGTATTTTTGTTACACTATGATTTCATATATTTGTGTTTTTTTTTACTTTGTTGTATTTTCATAATATCCAACTATTAACTATGCACAAATGTGTTGATTTTCTAATCTCTTACTTAATGATAATATGATTAGAATGAGAAAAACAAAAGAAACCTAAACTCCTGCAGGTGGAGGCGTAGGCCGATAGCGGTGGCATATGCGGGCGGCGGGTAGAACTTAGAAGGGACGAAATTAATTGGAAGACAAGTAAGAGGGAAGATACAATAATGAATAAAGTTCATTGGGCAGAATATATTTGAAACTAATTAACTAAAACAAAAAACAAAAAAAAAAAAACTGAAAATCCTAATCATGAAAGTACCGGATATTATCGGGTATACCCATACCTGCAAAATTTTAAAACACCCGATCCCGCCCCATTCCCAGCTGTTGCCAGGTAGCGGGTACCCGATACCCCCGGTTGGTATCGGGTCGGGATGGATATTACCCGCTATTCGTTTCGACACCCCTAAACTAGGGATGTCAATTGGGCTAATCCGTTCGGGTTCGGGCCAATCCACTCGGTTTGCCGGGCTATTTGGGTGCGGGCTATTCAGGTTATAGATTTTTCGGGTTACAAATTTTCAACCCTAATCCTAAACCGCCGGGTTTTGGGCTAACCCATCGGGCTATTCGGGCCTAAAAGCTTTCGAAAATAATTTCTTGTATCTAAATTTTCTTCTATAATATGATTTTAAATTTTAGATACTTTTTTTCTTTTTAGGAAAGAAGCAATTCATTTTGTTCAACTACAACATCAATTAAAGCTTGTGTTGTCATTATTTTGGCATTGTTTGTAACTAATTCTTTGTGAAAATTAAAAATCATATCGTACATGAATAATTATTAAAATGATAAATATATTAAAATTTTGATGACTTATTTCTTAATTTTGTCTTGATTGGCTTTGGTGGTGGTAAGACACTAATAGCAGATGATGGGACGGTGAAATAATGAGTTGAGGTGGAACTTGAAAGCTGACAATGATATTGTGGGATCAAGTAGAAAAGTATAGAATGGAGATTGAATGAGACCAATGATTATGTAGAAAGATTGACGATTCAAAAATATAAAGAAAACCCCTAAAACTTAATAATTTTTAATTAAAAGATGCAACCCATCGGGCCAACCCGTTTAACCCGCCAACCCATTCGGGTCAACCCGTTTAGCCCGTTTTATATTCGGGTAATAAAATTACAACCCTAATCCGCTCATTTTACCGGGTTGTTCGGGCTGGCCCACGGGTTTCGGGTTGAATTGACATCTATACCCTAAACCCATATTTATACGTGGCCAGAAATAAGAATTAGATAAAAATATAAGGGCATAATTGCAAATCTGTTGTCTTGTTTCCAAAGAAATACTTTTAATTCAAAACTCTCTGCTTCAGCCAATAATATTTACAAACAGAAAATCGGCATTTTTCTTCTAATTTGAAATGGCAGGAATGGAGAGACTTCACCGGATGTTCGCCGGCGCCGGCGGAGCCCTCGGCCACCCGCCGCCGGACTCCCCGACGCTCGATTCCTCCGAGCAAGTCTACATTTCGTCTCTCGCCCTTCTCAAAATGCTCAAACACGGTAAATCTAGGGTTTCTCTCAGGATCGTAGATTGATCCAATTCTTCTCTGTTTTCTCTTCCTCCGCTGATGTAATTAGCGCTTATGATGTCTATCGCTGATTGCTGCAGGTAGAGCCGGGGTACCGATGGAGGTGATGGGGCTGATGCTGGGGGAGTTTGTGGACGAGTACACGGTGCGTGTGGTGGACGTCTTCGCGATGCCGCAGAGTGGAACTGGTGTCAGTGTCGAGGCCGTCGATCACGTTTTCCAGACTAATATGCTTGATATGCTCAAGCAGACCGGAAGGTAACCAGAATTATCCGTGATCTAGAATCAATGTTAGGAAATTGATGTAATTGTGATTTGCAGCTTTGTTTTTCTCTTTCTTTACCTTAAATTCGTATTGTTTGCTTAAATTTACTTTGTTTCAGCAGTAAGCTTTCTCAATTTTGTACTATTGTAACCGGAAGATATGGTTCTGATTGGTTGGTGTTCTAATAGGATTTAGATATCGTAGCAAATCAATTGCATTCGAATCTTCTATAGTCATTTTGTAGGAAATAGAAGGAATTTTCTCGAATTTGTCCGTAAGAAAATGTGACTGATATCTGTAGATGTATGTTATTCTGATTCTTGGTATTTGGAATATTATTCGTAGTACATTAGAATGCATTAAGTATCAATTTTTGTATACTGCATTATATTTTGTTGGTTTGGTGATATTGAAGTATGCTTCTCACAAATTCACATACTATATGAATGTTGTGATTATATTACATCAGCATTGAAGCATGTACTTTGTTGTGTGTTGCAGACCTGAGATGGTGGTTGGTTGGTATCACTCACATCCTGGCTTTGGATGTTGGCTTTCAGGTGTAGACATTAACACTCAACAGGTCGTTACTTTTTCGTATTATACTCTTCTGTTGCTAGAGAAATTACTTTTGATTAATTTCAAATATGCTTAGGACTTAGGAGATGCTTATTGGTGTGCTTATGATCTTTGTTCTTGCCTTTTGAGTTATGCACTATTCGATGAAATTTGGGTAGGCTTAATATGCTTTAGCTCACTCAGTCTCTAACCCTCGATGCACCTTATATTGTATTTCTTGAAAGTGGAAAGGAGGATCTTTACATTTAACTTTAGTCTGCATTAGTATATGGTAGAGATGGTTCTGTTGGAAATAACAGTCACTATTTTACTTATTGCGTATCATGTGTTGTTAACAAGTGTATGTTTTCAAGCTGAAGAACTGATGTAATTATTGATGCAGAGTTTTGAAGCTTTGAATCAGAGGGCAGTAGCTGTGGTGGTAGATCCAATTCAAAGTGTGAAAGGAAAGGTGGTAATTGATGCCTTCCGACTCATTAACCCTCAAACCATGATGTTGGGTCAAGAACCACGACAAACCACTTCCAACGTGGGGCATCTCAATAAACCATCTATCCAGGTATTGATTATAATTTGAAGCTCAGTGACTGACCTACATCAAAATTGTCTTACAATCAGATTCTAATTTTGATTTGATCCACTCCAGGCTTTGATTCATGGGTTGAACAGGCACTATTACTCCATTGCCATAAACTACCGGAAGAACGAACTTGAGGAGAAGATGCTCCTCAATCTCCACAAAAAGAAATGGACAGATGGATTGACCCTCCAGCGGTTCGATACCCACTCCAAAACGAATGAGCAGACAGTTCAGGTACTATTCACTCTGATTCTTGTACATCTAAAATACCGTGCATTTCCTCATTCTCGTTCTAATGTAATTCGTGTATCATTGTCTACAAAAACAGGAGATGCTAAACCTAGCCATCAAGTACAATAAAGCGGTCCAGGAGGAGGACGAGCTGTCGCCTGAGAAGCTAGCAATCGCCAATGTGGGAAAGCAAGACGCCAAGAAGCATCTCGAGGAGCACGTCTCAAACTTGATGTCTTCCAACATAGTCCAAACTTTGGGCACTATGCTGGACACTGTTGTTTTCTAGATTACGGATGCAAAACAGTCAATTTCTTCAGAAAGTGTACGTGTCTGTTTATTTTCTCCTCGACCTGATATAAACTCCGGTTTCATGTAAGAGATCAATTCCCTCTGAAATGGTGTCTAGATTTACTTTGTTACTCCTTCCCTCATTTGTATTCATATCAACTTATGGTACTTGTTTCTGCAATTATTCAATCCTAAGTAAGCTCATCATTCAAAAAGTATAACCATCTCAGATTCTCAATCATAGGATCAATTTCACTATTTCACCATTTTGAAGAATTCAGCCATTTTTTCTCAATTTTTTGTTGGCCTTTTCACCTTCCATCCCATCAAGATGAAAACAACTATCTTACCCTTTTGTTTCGTGTATCTTGACTGCACCCAACCACCGGCTGTGACCCCATGTTTGAAAGTAAAGTACCCTCAACCATCCGAGCTCCATCAAGCTCGGCCAACCTTCTGACAGGCTTGGGACCAACCGTGTACGAGCGTGTGTAGGTAATTGGGATAGAGTGGAGTGGAGAGGGTACACAAGAAATGCACCAATATGGTAGTAATACTCGAACACGAGCTCGTGCTCGTTCTCTGCCGCATCCATGGGAGAGAGAGAGGATGATGATACTTTTGGCTTTTTTAATGTGTTGAGAGTGCTTATAACACTCATGCCATAAATGAGTCAGATCTATATTATTCACGTGTCACATCAATTTATTAGATCATGCCCCAATTATGACAGTCAATTAGTTTAGACTTACGCTATTCATGGTATCACTATTTACTTTTTCAATTCATTATTTATTTTATTAATCTCTACTTTTTTAAATCGCTATATTTTATGAAATTAGAACAAACTATCAAAATATTGAAAAATCATGCGTGACATGAGTGACTCGTTTCGAGTGGCTTGGAGGCTCTGAATCAGCGCTGGTGGGTCATGCCCCGGTCCGTGGCCCACCTCGCTCCCCCACAATGCACACGTGCCATGGCCGTGCCGCAGGTCCGGCCCAAAAAGGAGTTCGTTGTGAGGGTAGTTCATGGAGTACATATGAATTCTTTCTAGTGTATTCTCTAGCTTTTTATGGAATTGTAAATTGATGTTTTGTGATTTGGTCCACATTTTACAACTATTGAAGGATAAGTTATCTTACTTTATTCTGAAATTATCAAACAAAAAAGGAAAGAAATGATATCCCTTGCCAATAAATTCAATTATCCAACTCAACTCCCAATTGATATATTTAGTAAAACATACTAAAACCAAAAAAAGCACAAAATCCAAATCATACTCGAGCAAAGTAAATATCAATATATCATCCATGTATTATTGTGGGGCTGCTTAAACGGGTTCGGGTATTCACCAACCCGACCCGACACTCGTGGCGATTCCGGTGTTCTTCCTCCACGACCACGAATCGGACGGCGACTTCGGCAGCGGAGGCAGCAAAAATGCCTTCTTGCAGAGCCCAAACGGCCACCCTTCATACTGCATAAGCTCTTGAATAATTATGCATCGCCTGCTAAAATCTTTACAAGAATCGATCTTTTTCAAGCTCGATGACCGCGTGAAACGTGTCTTGACCGAGAAAAATGTGTCGTAGCTTGTAGCGCTCGAACACCTAGATAGCCGAGTAACCGCACTGGAAAACTCCTCATCCTCCTCACCACTTCCACCGGAGCTCCGCGATTCCTGACTCCCTTTTCTAGCGAGCAAGAAATGCTCCGGAGAGAGAGCCCATCTCGAGGTATCCGACCCGAACACAGACTTGCGCTTGCATTTGGACTCCATGTACCTGCTCATGACCGCTGAAACGAAAACCTACAACGAGTTTTTTCGTAGAAAAATCAAGCTGATTAACAATACAAAAGAGAAACAGAGAAAACATCAGTCTAACACGAAGATATAGAGTTACTTCATCTTCTTCATCAAAATCGCGGGCTGCATCCTCTGCTTCGGAGCTCAGACCCGAGAGCTTCCCCGCGAAAAGAGGGCACTTGGAAAACCTCTCTCGCAAAGCGGACGAGAGGGATTTGCACCTAATGCAAGGATACCGATAAAACATCATCGTGATGAGAAAGAAATATGTATAGACACTACAAATGGATGTGTTGATGGTTTCTTGATGAAGAATTATATACATAAGTAAACACACACAAATACATATATGTATGTATTTTGTAATTTTCACATCTGATTAAGAGTCTTTTCAATGAGAATGGCCCCCTCACCTTATTCCACTTAAAATTCACAGTTGAGTCTTTGGGGTGAAGGCTAAGTTAAAAAAATAGACAGAAAAGTTCACCTAAATTATTCTTCAAATTCTAAACAAAATAGTTTAAACACTTTGTAGACTAGAGCCTAATTTTTACGAAAGCGACTGCAGGGGAAGAGGAAAAATACCGTTTCTACACGACCCAAGCATCCACATCAAGCATCCATTGTTCTCATTGATCTCCACCGCGACAAGATGCAGCACTCGATATCTGTGAGGCAAAGGAACAAAATGTAGACATATAGATACAGGGAGTTCGTCTCATCCACGATCTTTTCCATCGTTATTAGGTTAGCCGGGCAAACGTTGTAAGAGAATAAGAATCGCGAAGAAAATGTGGAAGGTAAAATACATAAAAGTATGCATTACTGACAAACAAACACATCAAAGGGGTGAAGTTTCTTTAAATTCGAATCAATTAGAAGACACGTGTCGCTGCTGGGACGCCACGGAGATCAGAGACTGGATCTTGGTGAGCGCTGAGGTCTTCTCGGGCGGGCATTTGGAGAGGGCGAGGTTTAAAGAGATGATAGCCTCGTCGACCCTCCCAGCTGACATGGATGCCAATCCGGCTTTGTAAGCCTCATCGGCTATTTGAGCATCAAAGGTCGGAGCAGGCTTTCTGTTGGCGTTTCTCGCCTTTGGAGCAGGGTCAGGAGACGGTGAGAAGACTGCTGCACGAGCATACTCGAGAGCAGCAATGGCGGAGTTTATCTCAGCCATGAGAGCCTCGGGAGCAACGGACATAGCCTTGACACCGTCGTACACACTCCACTGATGCTTTCGTTCCCCGTAGCTCATCTTAGAACTCCTATAGAGTGCAACATACGCCCGATTTCACAAACTAAAACGACTATAATTCAGGTCTTGACATTTTAATTTTGCATAAATCACCACACACGTTCAAGAAATGTGTAATGACAAAGCTAGAAAGCAGTTAGCCTTACTTCAACACTACTAATCAGTCAAATAAGCGCAGCCAAATGTACTATTCAACGAACACAATTCATCTGAAAGAAACCGACATCACCACGAAAAAGAAACACATACAAGAAGAAGCCCATCTTACAACTCCAGTAGAGTGAGTGCCTAATTTCACAAACTAAAAGACTACTAACATTTAGTTCTTGACATTTAATTTTGCATAAATCAACACACAAACATTCAAGAAATGTGTAATGCCAAAGCTAGAAAGCAGTGAGCCTTACTTCAACACTACTAATCAGGCAAATAAGAGCAGCCAAATGTACCAACCAACGAGCACGATTCATCTTAACGAAACCGAAATCAACACAAAAAAGAAACACATACAAGAAGAAGCCCATCTTACAACTTCAGTAGAGTGAGTGTCTAATTTCACAAACTAAAAGACTACTAAAATTCAGTTCTTGACATTTAATTTTGCATAAATCAACACACACATATTCAAGCATTGTGTGATAACAAAGCTAGAATGCAATTAGCCTTACTTCAACACTACTAATCAGGCAAATAAGAGCAGCCAAATGTACCAATCAACGAGCACGATTCATCTTAACGAAACCGGAATCAACTCAAAAATACACATACAAGAAGAAACCCTCAACCATTTCAATCACAAATCCTAATTACAATCAATCAAAATTGAACATCAAATTCAATGTGGCCACTACATCTACTTCAACACCAAGGCCTTTTCTGTGACTCTTCTATCAATAGTAGATAAATGCAAATGAAATAGACAATTAGGCAGCTAACAAATTAAAATTCCATCAAAGAAGAAAAACATGGCTTCCATCAATTTCATCAAAAGATAATTATTTCCCACATTATGAATGAAAAGGGCAATTCAATCCCCAAATTCATAAACCCCAGCAAACAAACAGCTCAGCTTCAATCTGTAAACCCAACATTAACATTTCCAGAAATAACAAACATGGGTCCAATCTAAAAATGCTAGAAATGGAAAAACATTATCTTAGGCACAAAAAAGAGTATAAAAAAGGAACCTTTTTTTCCCAAAAATGTAATCACAATCCACAAAATCAACTCTTTCTAGCTCTCTCTCTGTGAAATTTGGTTTATATTCACAATTTGAAGGCGGCATTAAGTGTGAGAAGGTCCTAGATTGAAGCTTGAAGAACTAAATTTCGAGATGTGTGTATAATTTACATATATATATTTTTAATATATGTATAATTTACCTTGAAAAATGAGGCTTCGATTATCAGTGGACGATGATAATTCATATCATTTGGAGAGAGAAAATTTGCAGAATCTCATCAATAATTGGACCGTTGCACTTTTCACTCTAATCATTCTCTCCATTCATATGAATTTTATCCAAAACTTTACAATTTTTAAGTGGTATTTATTGAAGTCTCTCGATTATGGTCTATAATCGTCATAATTGTAACATCAGCAAACGCACATGAAACACGTGGTATGATTACCCAGTTTGTTTAGATTGTGTACTCTGTAATTATTTAGATAGTGTACTCTATAAGTTTGTTTAACAAGTCTAATTATCAAAATTTCAAATATATTATAAATTTTGAGAACAATAAAAATGATGAAAATTTTTTTGTGAAGGAAGATGTTGAAATTTTATGGATGCTGATGCCATGGCTAAAATAAAAGGTAAGAGGCAATTGTAAATTTTAGAAATTTCTGTAATTTATAATTAAATTTCCAAATATAGGAGACAAATAACAATATAATACATACGCTCTAATAGAAAGAAATCAATGTTGGTATCTAAAATTACTTTTTATAATTAAATTTCCAAATAACTATACTATTGATTTACATATAATAATAGAAAGAAATCAATGTTGGTATCTAAAATTATTAATTTTTACTAAATTATGGTATTTTCCGTGAAATTTGAATACATATTTTTCTAAGTTCTAACATTTAGCTCACGAGTCGCGAATAATAGAAGTGAACCGAGTCGAGAATAATAAAAGTGAACTACAAACTACTACTAAGTGTTAGTGAAGAGTTGTCACATCATAAAACTGACTGGCAGCAGCTCTAAAGACCGAATTTAACAAAAGTTTTACGACCCTCATGTGATGGCAATGGAGTGGGTCAACCCCACCTCATGAGGATCCACCATTGTTGAGACACTAGACTCGGCTCACAGCTCGACTCAACTCATGTACAACCCTAACATAATCACAACAAGAAGAGAGAATCTCATGCCAAAATCAAATAGAACAAAAAAACACATTTTCAACTCAAAGCCATGCTTTAATGAATGGAAATCCAAAGCAAAATCCATCATTCAACTCAATGAAATTACCAATTCAATCAACTCGGGCCTCAATCAATGACTAGCCGTAGTTTCAGAGAGCACGATCCACACGGAAGAACAATCGATGCTTGCATAGACGAAGGCGAATGCAACGAAACCTCACCTCGATTTCTCGAAAACTGATACCCCATTTCATCCAATTCACAAGAACTTATACAGAAGAAATCACCACACCTGCATTGATAGGACAGGTCGAAACCCCCTCCGTCCTCTTCTTCTTCGACAACCATCATATCTCTCATGGTTACATCTTCTGCAGCGACAGCTTCCTGTCTCAACGTCCTCAGTTCACGGTCGTAGAGGGCCCGTGATCCCGGATCACCGAGCACTTTCCACGCCCTCTGCACCTCGAGAAACTCACTCCCGAGGGGATTTGATTGCTCGGATGAATCCGGGAGCTTATCCGGATGGAGAGCGAGGATGGCGGATCGATAAGTTTTACGGATTTCTTCTTGGCTCGCATCTTCCTTCACACCAATGGCCTCATAGTGAGTTCTGCAGCTCATGTTTTGGCTCCTTATCATGATCTGTCATGTATCCATATCCAAAATTATCCAAGAATGATCATTAAAAACATCAAAATTAAGTAAAAAGCATAAAGTTAACACATGTATCTACATATATGTATATAGCCAAGAATATTCTACTCATAATTTAAAGCATAGTTTCATCTCCACTGACATTAGAGTCAATCAAGAGCATATCAATTTACATGTATCCTACATTATAACAAGAACACTACTAGTATTTCTCCAATCCCACCTTTTAAATGGAACAAGAATCGAAAAATTAGCTCAAAACTCCAATCCTTTCAAGGATGCATTCATCACAATTCATTCAAGCATTTAATCAAACAGTTTTCTGGCACTAGCATTTATAATTTTTCCAATCTAAAATTCTGACAGAGCTATGGCTGTGCGACTTACCTGATGTGGCTGTGCTGGCGCTACGGCAGTCGGAGGCGCGGCGGCGAGACTGGCGGTGCGGCAGAAAGAGACACAGTTGCTTTTAATTTTTTTGAAGCAGTAAACTAAATTAAAAAATAAAATAAAATACCCAATATGCATACAGGATGATCGATCGATTGCTCACTAGATAGTAATCAAGACTAAATGTTAGCTTAGATTAGGAAATCTAATGTTAATATAATGCCCATAGGTTATATTTTAAGTTTAAATAATTATTAAATAAAATTAAAGGATATTAATGTTAATTTTTTCTTATTAAATTATCATAAAATTTTAAATTTATGTCGATTTAAATTATTTTTCCGCAAAAAATATATTCTCTTCGTCCCGATTAATAGTCACTCTTTAACTGGGCACGAGTTTTAAAAATTTTAAAAAAAATTGGTTGAAAAGTTAGTGGAATGTGAAACCAACTTTTTTATATTAGTTTTATAATAAAATGTGAGTGAAGTGAATTGGTTGAATGCGAGAATATGGTAAAAATGAAGTGTGACAATTATTGAGGGACGAATCGAAATGGAAAAAGAGTGATAATTAATCGGGGACAGAAAGTATCAAATTAAAGATAATTTTATAAGGACTCCAACGAGATATGAATTACATATGTTCCGACGATGTTCGGTGATGAAATTTGATAAATTATATTTCAGTTTTTATACATGTTTATAAGTCGATGATATTACCTTTTTTTTTATACTCCCTCCGTCCCGGCTAAGATGACACATTGCTTAGTCGGCACGGGATTTTAGGAGTTACTCCCTTCGTCCCATTGAAGATGACCCACTTTCTTTTTTGGTTTGTCTAAATCAAGATGACTCATTACTTAAAATGGAAAAACTTTTATCTCTACTCTCTCTAACTTTACTCTCTCCTTTTCACACACAAAATATAACTGTGTAAAATCCCGTGCCACCCAAGGAATGGGTCATCTTCCTTGGGACGGAGGGAGTATTAGTTAAAGTGTTTAATTGAAGAGAGATAAGGTGGGTGGAAGTATTAAAGTAGAGAGATAAAAAAAAATGAATATTTTAATAGGAGTGAGAAAAAGTGGTTGAGTGTATTAATTGGAGAGAGAGAGTTACCAAAAAAGAAATGTGTCATCTTAGTTGGAACAGACTAAAAAGGAAAACGTATCATTTTAAGCGGGACGGAGGAATTATCTTTTTATTCAATCTCAGTTTTTGACTTTTGGATAGGATCCAAATTCAGTTGGGATTAAGGTGATAAACGAAGACGACCCTATATATGCATACGTATATTTTATTTTAGAATAAAATTCCTAGTTGAAAAGATGTCATTTTATGGTATGAAGAAAAATCTCGGGAAGTCCAACCCCATCAAATTATCTTCAACACATCAATCTCCAATTTCAGTGTTGGATGAAATTTTTAGCCTAGCTAGTTCGGAGGATGTGGGGATTCGGTGGAAATCGATATTGGGGAAGAAGGGAGAGGGGGAAAGTGGAAGGAATAGTTGTGGTGTTTGCATGGTTGTCAAGTCAGGAGAAGCATTTGAAGAATTATACCGATCTCTACTCTTCTCTCGGCTGGAATTCCATTGTTTGCCAAGCTCGCCTCCTCAATTCGTAAGTCTCTGTTTCGCTCCTCGCAATTTTCGATTTTTTGAATCATGTTCGCTGAATTCGTTTGTTTGATGCTTGATTGTAGTTGGAATTTTGTCTAGTTTTAGGCTGGATTGGTGTTTTAGCTTCTATGCTTATATGTTGTTTGATTGAATTCCTCAATTTGTAAAGTTTTGTTTTATCAGATACTTTGCAATTTTGGATTTTTTAAAATCATATTTATAGGTTTGATTCAGTGGCTAGCTTCTATGCTTATATATTAGTTGATTGAATTTGGTGAATTTTGTAATAGTGAGTACTCCATTTGTGAATTTTGATTATTCTGGATTAGGTTTTTTTTACCAGTTTTGGAGTTTGGATAGTGTTCTTAAGGCTGGGGGATCTCATGTATTGCTTGAATTTGGTTAATCTATTTCAGTTGATTCCGTTGAGTTTGATATTGGTGATCGTTGATTAAGATGATTGCGCGATAAACTACTTGGCTCCGAATTGAAATGCTGTTCATTAGGCATAACTAGTTTAACACCAGTGCGAAGAAACAGTGCACCATTGAACTCTTTTGCTAGGTTCGGGTTTATTTATATGGCTGATGGAAGTCGGGTTGATTGTTTGATATTATGTTCAGCAAGTTTGATATGTTTGGCATGAGAATAATTGTTTGCATAATAGCTATGGAAGTTGTCGTTTGAGCCCTTTTTACCATTTTATCTTTACTCTCTTATGTGAAGGACGTGTGTGTGTGTGTGTGCATCTCTTGTTAGTTTCGAGTTGTAACTTGTAAGGACAAAAACTGATATTCTCTTTATTAACAGACTTTTTCCAGATAAGGCTGCATCGTTGGCTCGGGAAATAGTTAATGAGCTCATACAGGTTGGTTAGTGAGATGAAATTTGATGTGTTTGCCAGATTTTAGTACTTTGTCCGCGTGCTTATTTTCGTTTCGATTCAATTTCACCTGCAGGAATTAAAAATAAGGCCGTGCCCTATCATATTTGCATCTTTTTCTGGCGGTCCGAAAGCTTGTATGTACAAGGTTCTTCAGGTAAATACTATTCTTGCTTGTCTGATCAAAGACTATATACATTTCTGATATTGAATTACTTGTTTTTATCATAGAAATTCAGGAAAACTCGTTCTTTGGGAAAGCTTGGCAAAATAATACTAACAAATAGTAACTCTCGATTGCAGATAATTGAAGGGAAGTGTGATGAAGAGCAAATCAATCCGGTAACATCATTGAGCATCATGTTAATATCATGCTTCATATGTAATCTGATGTTTGTTATCCTTATATTTCTCCCTCGATGTATTTATTTATGTGGGAAATTGCCGAAAAATTATGAAGTTTGGTTAAATTCTGGTTAGTCCCACAACTTTAAAATCAAACACAAAAACCATGAAATTTGAATTTGTTGTCAAGTATCCTATGGCGAAATTTTAGGTGAAGTTGTGTCTGATATGACAACCAATCTTATGTGGGTGTCATCGCCAATGAGTTAAATGTGTCATCTATTCATAAACAAACCATCGTTGTTTGGTTGAGAAACGCCATGAATGTACTACACGTAGGCGACTGTA
Organism: Salvia hispanica; assembly: GCF_023119035.1. Taxonomy (NCBI): domain Eukaryota; kingdom Viridiplantae; phylum Streptophyta; class Magnoliopsida; order Lamiales; family Lamiaceae; genus Salvia; species Salvia hispanica. The sequence goes on along the minus strand of NC_062965.1, from coordinate 51,435,699 downwards.
TTTTTTGCCGTGGGATAATTGAGAAGGAATCCAAATTTCATGGTTTTTCTAGCTGATTTTTAAGGTTGCGGGATGAATCAAAAGATCATCAAACTTCCTAGTTTTCCCAGCAATTTGCCCTTATATATATGGGTAGTTTGCACAAACGCAACATTCTGCAGAGTGCCAAAAATGTATCTAGTAATTAAGAACCAAATAAATTGAATAGATATACTTCATTTTGTCATTGTACAATAACCTTCGTTAAAAGGATTTGCTCATGTTCTGGTATATTTCCCCATGAAGGATGAATGTCGGCTTGTTAGAGACTCTGTTTCTGGCTACATATTCGATTCTTGTCCAGTGGATTTCGTAAGCGACTTAGGGAATCATTTCGTTCTCCATCAAGCTGGTTTTAAAATTTCACATCCACCACTCGTGGCGTCATGGATAACAAGTGGCATCTCCTCCACCCTGGACGCACTCTTCCTTAGCAGATTCGAATCACAGCGCGCTGAATATTGGCAGACACTATACGCCACAGTAGTAAGCATCTGCAGAATTTAATTGAAATTACTTGTCTTCTTACTTTGGCTCATTCTGCTCAGTCGTTGCTTTAATGCTACCAGAGTTTTCGGGCTCCATATCTCATCTTATGCTCGGAGGATGACGAGCTTGCTCCGTTTCAAACAATCTTCAATTTCGCCAGTAGGCTGAAAAACCTTGGAGCTGATGTTAAATTGGTTAAGTGGAGTAAATCATCGCATGTTGGTAAGCTTTCGAATATGTCTGATCTTTTCTCTCTAATATCCTTGGTCTGTTCGGATCTGGCATACGTATATCTGGCTTGTGATTTTTCTTGTAGCCACACTGACAAATCTGAATTATACATCTAGAGTTTATAGAAAGAATTGGACAAAAATTTGCATAAGACCACTAACGGAGGAAAGCTAAATCCGATTTTGCTCTTAGGGTCTGTTTGGTATCATGGAATTGAAATATGCTGGAATTGGAATTCCGTGTAATTCAATTCCAAATCTTTTGTTTTGTAAAATTAAGCCATTGATAAATTGAATTCATTAATTTGCAATATATTTTGAGTTGTTTGTGTGAGTGTATGTGTTGTGTGCGCTAAGTGTTGTTGTGCGTGCATGTGTGCAGTGTGGTTGAAGGTTCCGATTTCAAATCTACAGCCTCAATTTCATGGAACCAAAAGGACCCTTAATCGTTTGGGCTCGTAGATATGAAATATTATGATAGTAATTGTTTCCTTATCGTACATTATCACAGGGCATTTTCGACATCATCCAGCAGAATACAGCGCAGCCGTGACCGAGCTACTGAGAAAAGCTGCTGTAACCTATTCACAACGAATACGACAGCTTGAAGGCGAGAAAATGGTCATGGAAGGGGGACATGATGAAATTTCCGATCCATTTAACGGCCTAAGGAAAGCAGCCACAATGTCAAGAGACGGCCTCCACAGATTTAACCTCGACTCGAATGATTATCTTCATGTGCCGAGCTCTGTGGAGTATCACGAGGATTGGGACGTTGGGCCCATCCCAGATGAATCCAAGGGACGTTACATACCTCTATCTAGCCCTCCAAAGATCAGCCCCCATGGCGTCTTAGGTCAGTTCCTCTTCGACGTTTGTGTTCCAAAGAATGTTGATGATTGGGACATGAGATTTTCGCCCTCCATGAGAAGCGCGTTTGGGCGGAGGTCTTCCCCTTTCAATCCTATAAAGTGCATCCTTCGCTCTAGATTATGATGGTTTGGCTTTACCACGAGAAGGTGCTTTCTGGGCCGCGAAAGAGCATTTTTATCAGTTCAAGATTGCGTTCCGGGCAAGAAGACGAAGAAGCCTTGTCTGCTGTTTTTCGATGGAGTTTCCACCCGGAATTTCTTGGACTTAAGTGGCAGTTCTAAGGTTATGTAGCTCTGTAATTTAACTTTGTATCACTGTTTTCTTGAGGGTAAATAATGGAATAAATTTATGTATCATCTGCGTATCATTTGTTACTCGCATATTATGATTGGATCAAAGGCTTCTAATGAATTTCTAAACTATTGGGCCTTTCCTTTTATAACTTGTATAAGCAAAGAAGTCCAAAGTGTAAATATCAAATTCTATTCTTCCCATTCTCCAGAAAATTGTGATCAAAATCATGATTCATTTTAAAATTAGAACTATTCATTTGATTTTAGAATCTAATGGTGTAGTTTATAAATGAAAATTAATTGTAAAGTAATATAAGTAATTCGCACACATTTTATCCCAATTATTATATACTTATAACTAATTATATCATATAAGAGCATTCGCAATGGGGACCGATCCCCGGAGCCGATGGATCGGCCCCCCATCACCTCCTACCGGTCGTTATAATGGGGAGGGAGCCGATCTCCCTTCCCCATCGCCTTCGGCGATGCGCCGATCAATCGGCGCTAGAGAGGCCGCGGCGATGCCAGCATCGGCTCGAGATCTCGGCCTCCATTGCGGAGGCTCGGGCCGATGGAGAACCGATTTTCGATTTTCGATTTTTTTTTTTTTTTTTAATTCTTCAATTTTCTTCTCCTATAAAATACCTCAATCCTCTTCATTTCACATACTCACAACCTTTATTTCAACGTGATATGATTGAAGAACTTTGGTCACGGAGGGGCTGATGTTATATTGAAATTCGTTTCTCGTTGTATTCTGTATCTTTTCTATATGTATCTTTTTTTCTTTTTTTTTATGTGTGATGTTTTATTTGGTTTTTAATGAATTTCCGTTCTCGTTGTATTCTGTTTTCCAATATTGTAATACATCAAAGAATTAAATTTATTATGTAATTTTATTTATGTTTTATTTAGTTTTTGAAATGAAATGAGATAGGCTATAAGATAGGCTCTGGGATGGGCCTGCTGACGTGACAGAAAAAAATAGAGATAGGCTCTCAGATGGGCTCCTATTGCTAATGCTCTATAAGTAATGCGAGACAGTTCAAAATACAATACAACTTACTCCGTTCGTCCCAAGATAAGCGACTTACATTCTTTTTTGGGACGTACCAAGATAAGTGAACCATTTCTTTTTTTGGTATTTCCTCTCTTACTTTTTTTCTCTCTACTTTATTAACTCTCTTATTTTATTCACTTTCCACTTTACTAACAAAACCCATTTCCTTAAATCTCGAGCCGAAAAATTTGTGCTCACTTATCTTGGGACGGATGGAGTAATATAGAGCGAATAATATTAAACAAAAAATTACGAATATTGCTCGGACAAAATATGAAGCAAATTTTAATACTTTCCCCGTTCCATTGTAATAGAGGCATTTCATTTTGCGTACTCGTTTTGAAAAAATAATTATAAATAGTTAAAGTGGAGAAAAAGTAAAGTAAGAGAGAGAATATTATAGATAAGACTCTTCTCTACATCATTCTTTCTCTTACTTTACTTTTTCTCCATTTTAACTATTTATAATTATTTTTTCAAAACGAGTGTGCAAAATGGAATGCCTCTATTACTATGGAACGGAGGGAGTAGAAAAGAAAAGGAAAAAAACTTTATATTTGCGGTGAGATCACGCGCTGAAGACGCGATTGGACGTCTTAGATGGGGAAGGAGTGTAAAAGCCGCCGCAGATTTCGGGAGGCAATTTCAGTCGTCGGCCCACTTAAGGTCAACGTCAAACCCTGCTGTCACCCATTTTTTTTTTTTAATTTTGCTTTGATAAATTTAAATAATCTGGTTTTTATGTAAAGTGAATTTTTTTACTAATGCTTTGTGTATGAAATGTTTTTAAATTAAGCCAACTATAATCTCACAGTTCAAACAGATATTGTATAGATAACGTTCATGAAATAATGAAAAATAATACTCCCTCCGTTCACCATTAGGAGTCCCATTAATGAGCGACACGAGTTTTAAGAAATGTTAAGAACAGTGGGTGGAAAAAAGTTAGTGGAATAAGGGTCCCACTTGTATATATTAGTTTTAAATGAAATATGAGTGAAATGAGTTAGTGGAAGGTGGGACCCTATTACCATTTATGGTAAAAGTGAATCGGAACTCTTATTCGCGGACGGACTAAAATGGAAAAACGAGACTCCTATTCGCGGACGGAGGGAGTAGTCAACTATGAATAAGTTTGGTAATACTAATACATGGAAGCAAAACACGTTTAGTGAAGATTTTCATGCAAATTAATCAATTCTGATCGGCCAATTCTCAAGTCACCATATTCATCTATATAATTAATGGGTCCACACCTTCATACATATATTTCAATTTGACTTCATCACCATGTCTTATCTATTTTCTTTCGTTCGAGTTTATCTGGATTTTCTGAATGAGTAAACTTAATATATACTATAATATTGTTTAATTAAGAAAACAATTTTTATTACCAGAGTTGTTAGGATCGTCGACTGCTTCGATTTTATCAAGAGTTTTAATCTCGCGAAAGGTAAAAGTTTCACTTTTGTGAAATACAGTTGGAAAGCAATAACTTCATAGTACTATATAAATAAAAATGAAATAATTTTAAGATTTTGGAAAACAAGATATAATGGTCAATCTCATTTTCTTTATATATATTGTTTATTTGAATTCATGTACAAGTAGTTGGTTTTGACTCATTCTAAATGTGGAAATGTTTTAACTTCATACGTGATTGAGACACAATTTCTATTTTGATAATATTTCCAAGCATAAAGGTTAATTGCAAAACATTATAGAAATCTACTTTTTAAATCATTATCGTGTAATCTTGTACAATCATAACTTACAAACATTATTAATCTTGCCACCTCAGTTTTTATGACAAATTCGCCAAAACATTAACAATTACACGACTCTATAAAACTCAAATCAAAACAGATTATTTTTAATGACCCACATCACCCAATATTTCTAGGACATTTATCATCCTAGATTTTGAACTAATTATTGAAAAAAATTTATTTGATAAATTTTGGTCCATTTTGCAAATTTTAAAATTGCTTGAAAATCACCATGTTTACTGTTGAACGCAATTCTCAAGACGGAATATTCAGGTCGCCTATGTTTAAATACATGTCTCAAGTTAATGATGCATTGGAGCAACTGTCAATTGTGTTGTTAGACGAATTAAAATTTGATCAAATTTTATGATTTTCCATCTATTTGTCCCTATCCCTTTTCCTTTTTCTTGAAAACATAACAATTAAATCGCAATGTCTATTTGTAATTTCCTCCTATTAAAATGAAATTATATACTAAGAGACCAAATTTGATCAAACTTTGTGATGTTTTCCGTCCATTTGTCCCTAGCCCTTTTTCCTTTTTTTGGAACACATAACAATTAAATCCCAATTTCTATTTGTAGTGTACCCTAATTCAATCTATCGTTTTTCACTCTGTAAATATATGTCCATGTAAATACTTAAATCCAATAAAAAAAAGTGATGAAGATAAAAACGTGTTCTCCAAAAAATAAATTGGGAAAGTGCTGAAATAGTTTGAACGTGACGCGCCAACAAAGACATAGTGGAAGCGGAAAACATAAAGAAAATGAATGAATAAATAAATAAATTATTTTCACAGCTCAGATTCCAGCTTTCCAATTTGCCAAACAAAAGCATTTTCGTTTGGGACAATTGTCACTCGTCAAATCATGCACATGGCAACTAATATCATACTGAAAAATAAAATAAAACTTTGCAAAATGCAAACAACAACAAAAATCCACACGTTTTCCTATTTTTTAACTCATATTTCGATTATTATAATTTAATAAACGATTATTTATTTATAATATCACTAAGAATATGTCATTTCGTACTTGTCCTATATGACCAAATTTGACAAAAAAATTAAGTTGAGTTAATAGACGAAGAAGTTTGCATGGATGCAGCGATCAGATACGTGACACGAACAGACGTAGAAAAGAATATTGGTATAAACACTCATTATTACTTACTTACATTCACACACACAAAATTAAATTAACGTAAAATTTACCTTTTTACATTATTTCATCGTCTCTTATACCATACCATCCTTCTGTACTTAAATTGCTCCGTTCTTCCGTCTTTTTATACTCTTCCTAATGTTCAAGCAACTTCGACAAATTCGATACTAGAAAATAAATAAATAGATAGAGAGAATGGTAGCGACTTAAGTCCGTCGGTCGTCGTAGTCCAGTAGTCCCCGTCACAAAATGTGGTTGAACATCAATATCGAAGAACTAAATTAAGATTAGAGATAGAAATAAACTTGCGAGAACGAAAAAAATAAATTTACTTAATTCGTGATTACTATTTTATTTTTAGATTCTACACTCAAAATGAAGTTATTTAGTAATTTCCAATTTTCCTTCATCACATTAATAACATCCAAATTAATAAATGAAACATTGGATTCATGACCGTCCCCTCTAAAATTAGTACCATCAATTTGCCGAACAGCATCTTCAATTTAGCTCTCTCTCTCTCTCTGAGAATTGAGATTCGGTTGAATGCACAAGAATCGATTTTTCTGCACCCAACGACGCCGGGATCTGCGTTTCAACCCAACAACGGTATTTTCTTCGATCATTCGCGCTTTTTTTCTGGGCGATTTTGTTTCTAATTTTTAATTTGTTTTTGTATGTTAGCAATCAATAAATGTGGCAGACCAATCAATCACCCATTCATCCGTTTTGCTCTTTTTAAATCCGCATTGTGCCGTCTTTTCATAAAAATCTAATCTTTGGATGATTCTTATGCTCTTTCGTGTTGGGTTTTCCGGAAATGAGAGAGGATCTTGTTCGTATCGTTTGTCTTTCTCTTCGATTGCGCCGAGAAAACGAATTCGATTTATCCCCCTTTTGCTTTGATCATTGCAATTGTGTGTGATGGTGGATTTGTTTGATGACAATTTCTTGTTTTTTTGTTGATTGGGGTTTTGTTTCTGTAGGATTTGTGTTGATTGAATCCGGTGGAATTGGCAGTGAATAAGAGAAAAGAGGGGTTTTGTTGTTCTGTAAAAAGGGATTTCTATTTAGGGATTTGGTGAAGGAAAAAAAGGTTGGGAGGGAAAGGGGAATCTGTTAGTGTTAGGAATGTTGACAAAGAGTGGCGACCATCAGACGGTCCCTTTATCTGTGTTGCTGAAACGGGAGCTTGCCAATGAGAAGGTTGAGAGGCCGGAGCTTACGCACGGCCAGGCCAGTCAGAGCAAGAAGGGCGAGGACTTGACTTTTATCAAGACCGAATGCCAACGGGTTTTGGGCGATGGAGTCACCACATATTCTGTTTATGCGGTATAACGTCACACCTTTTGCCTCTATTTATTGCATCAGTGTAGTTGTTGGTTCTTGTCGTGTAGTATTGGATTCTTCATTTGTTGTGTTCTTTATGATATTAGCTGATTCTTCGTGATGTATGGTTTTTGATACTCGGGAAAGGGATGGAATAAGATTGGAACAGCAAGTATAAGACTAGAAATCAGAGTTCAATGACATCAAAGAAATTGCTGAGTATCCTGCAGTTCGCTTCGTATCATAAATTCATGTTCTCTTTTCACAGGTGCCTTTTCTCGTGAAAGGTAGAATTTTGTCGGGGATTTGAATGTGCAAATCATGCTTTAGCTCTCAGTTTTTTACACTTGCTTTATGGTGCTCGTGTTGCTTCTTTTTTTCCCTCTTGTTTCTCATCGATATTATTAATTTTGCCAAATTCTTGTTTGCAGTTATTCGATGGTCACAATGGATCTGCAGCTGCAATCTATTCGAAGGAGAATCTCCTAAATAATGTTGTGAATGCTATTCCACAAGATCTTAACAGTGAAGAGTGGGTAGCAGCTTTGCCCCGAGCTTTAGTTGCAGGGTTTGTGAAAACCGACAAAGATTTCCAGGAAAGAGGTACGAGTGTTTTTCTAGCACATAATCTGACAGAGTAGGGTTTAGGTGAAGCATTTATTGTACGGAAAATTTATTCATATCGGACAATTTAGAAGTCGAGCTGGATCCATTAGCATGTCAAAATTGAAACAGTTTTGGAATTTTTCTAATTCAGTAATGAAAGCTTTTAGAAAACTGTTATAGTATTAACTGTTTGTATCCACATATTAATGGGAACTAGTAAAACATCCAGCTTTAAACCTTGTTCAAACGACGTTTCATTTATTGCTTATCCAGATAAAGAAAATACTTTTTCAAGACGATTTCCTCGCATATTTTGCCAATTTTCTATTAGAATCCTGCTTCAGAAGTGTATATAGTGCCAAATCAAGATTTTTTTATTGTCGAATACCTAATAAATGACTTAGGTCGATGGGACTTCAAATAACCTCGTTCGCTTTAAATATTACTGTTTGCATATGGCACAATGCCGTAATACACACTCTCTCTCTGCAACTGGGTGCTAATTCTCGCATTTTTTTTCTCAGCCCAAACTTCAGGAACAACGGTAACCTTTGTAATAATTGAGGGATGGGTCTTAACCGTTGCTTCAGTTGGCGATTCTCGTGGTGTGCTTGAATCAGCTGAAGGGTCGATATATTATCTCTCAGCAGATCATAGACTTGACTGCAGTGAAGAAGAGTAAGCACGCCAATTTGCAATTTCCGTGGTATTTTCTTTTACTATAAATCCAGTTCTCTGATTGTCGATGGAACAGGAGGGAACGGATAACTGCAAGTGGTGGTGAAGTTGGACGCCTTAATACCGGAGCTGGCACAGAGGTATGTACACTTAGGATTCCCTTTCCAATTGGTCGAGATATCAATTTTGAATGTTACGGATGCTTTGGTGCTATGTAGATTGGTCCATTGAGATGTTGGCCCGGTGGCTTGTGTCTTTCACGATCCATTGGTGACTTGGATGTCGGGGAGTACATAGTTCCCGTACCTCATGTGAAGCAAGTCAAGGTTTGTTTGCTTCATCACATACCTATCTTTCTCTCTGATTTTAAATTTATACTGCTGCTTCACAACCTTGTTATGAGCCAATGGCTAGTAAAATAATTGAATGGAATTTAAACACGATGGAGGGAGTACTACTTATTTCGATGTTCTTGTTGGTCATTTGATATCTTTTTCTTGAAACTATAATGCAAACTATGTCTTTAGCTAAACCATTTCATTTGTGAAATGCAGCTATCATCAACTGGTGGGAGGCTTATTATCTCGAGCGACGGTGTTTGGGATGCGTTATCTGCGGAAACAGCTTTTGAGTGTTGTAGAGGAATGCCACCGGATGCTGCAGCCTCTCAGATTGTCAAAGTAATTTATATTCATGTTTTTTTACGAATTTCATATCTCACGTTAATATGGTTATCTGAATTTCCGTTATCGTACGTGCAGGAAGCTGTACAGGTGAAGGGGCTTAGAGATGATACAACGTGTATTGTTGTAGACATACAACTTCCCGAGAAGAACGAGCCGCCAAAAGTACCCCCTAAGAAGCAAGGGAAACGAGGCATAAAGTCCATGTTTCGGAAAAAGTCGTCAGAGTCGACTTCTCTCCCAAGCAAGGAAGAACACATTGAGCCAGAGATGGTGGAGGAAATGTTCGAGGAAGGATCGGCCTTCCTATCGGAAAGGTATGAATGATTTTGTATAAAATATTTATATTTCTAAAACGAGGGAGTCTTGTGTCAAACCGTCTGATGTACCTATGCACGGATCCAAACACAAACAAAATTACAATTAGACCACCGAATATGGACTTGGATCCGGGGTACTGTTTGACGGATCTTGACCTTTCAGACGACGATCAGTGTTCTTAATTTGCTTCATTCGTTGTGTGGTACAAAGGTTGGATTCGAAGTACCCGGTGTGCAACATGTTCAAGCTGTTTGTATGTGCGGTTTGTCAAGCGGAGATAAAACCGGGAGAGGGCATTTCAATACACTCGGGAACAGCTGATACGAAAAAGTTACGGCCTTGGGACGGCCCCTTCCTCTGCTCGAGCTGCCAAGAGAAGAAAAACGCCATGGAAGGGAAAAGAGCTTCCGGAGGTAAACCTTCACTTCATTGCTCAACTCGATGGAAAACTCTTAACATGTTCTTGCAACGCATTCATTTCTTTCGTATTTCCCTTTTTTTACCAGCTTCAAGATACAGTAGTGGAAGTGACTAGTCGATCTCGTTCATCCCTCAGAAAACGAGTGCTCAAACCGATTATAACTGCAAAGGCCGTTGCATGACAAGATCAAAACTACCATCTGTTGCTATAATCTAATAGTTGGAACCCCTATTGTGAATAGCTAAGACGAAGGCCGTGTTTTTTACTTTTTTTGGGTTTGGACTTGAAGATGAAGATGATCAACGAACCCTAAAACGAGTAAGTCTTCTTGTGTACAATCGTCGTAGAATATACCAGAGATAACTTATTTGTTGATCGAGTTCATTATTTACTCAAATACACTCTTTCCCCTCACATAGCTAACAAGTGAAAAGCTATCACCATTGTAATATTTGTCACATAGAATGTTTTAATAGGGTTTTACTTTGTCTTAGACAACATTTCTTGGTGTAACATTGTTTTATATTCTTTCTTCTATGATTAAAGAAGCCAAACATTCACAATTACTAGCTCACTTTGATGTCTATACTTCAAAAGGGAAGTCGTCGTGTCAGACCGTCTGATTGGTCAAGATCCGGATCTGGATTTTGGCACATCAGAAGGTCTGACACGTTTTGTGTACTTTCAAATGTGCGAGATGTCGTTGTCGAGATTGGTTCATTTGTTGCATAAAACTGTAAAGGCATATCTCTTTGCACCTTTTTGACTTGATAGTGACAAAGGAAGAATAATTATGCACTAAAACTTACTCCCTTTCATGGATTGAAAGATCAAATGGTCCTTCTATCATCCCAACTCGTGGTTGCCGAACCTCTTAGATAAATCGATCTTTAGCTAGTCTTCCGTGTCGTGCTCAGATACACCGCGTTCCTCGGTTGCAAATAGTGTTTCATCTTTTGTGGAGAAGCAATTGCATATGAGATATCACAGTCATGCCTTATGCTTTTTGCAATAGGCACTAAAAAATGCTAGTGAATTCCCTTTGGACAGAAGGGAAAAAGGTGTCTTAAGGAAGACAAAGGCAGCAAGCAACGTGAAATAAGACAATAAACTTTGCTCTTATCTCATTTTGATTGATACCAAATGTTTTTATGAGTGGTTTGAGTGACTCTGCCCACCCAAAATAAATAATGCATCCATGATTGGGATGTCGACGTTAACTATGCAAACAATTTTCCTACAACAAGAGGGTCTCAAGGATCCAATGGCGGATCCAGAAAACGGACCTGTGGGGTCGTATTTGAGTGAAGAAGGGAATTGCTGGCGTTTGGAGGTAGAAGTGATATGGTGGCCGTTGGCAATGTAGGTCATCCCCTTACACAGTTTTCGTAGATATCATTGGATCCAGGAAATATAACTTGTGGGATCATACATAGTGAAGAAGGTCGTCGCCAACATCGCAAGGTTGGGGGGGTACAAATGTGTCCTCCCCATTTTGTGGAAGACAGTAACCTATCCTCTTTCGCAGTTTTGCTGAAGATGCCATGCCATATATTGAATACTGAGGAATATCCCGAGTATCGTGCAAGACAACTAAGTACACCTCAAGGTGCTACTGAGGAACTGTAGATAGAGAACGAAAGTGAACCACAATTCCGAAGGATTAGGGCAGAGTTCTCGTATTGTGGAGTTGATGACAACTTCAAAATGATTGAATTTAATGGAGTATTTTTACTCTCATGGGTCGACAATGGGGTCTGTCAAAAGCTATTCATGCATGTTTATAGTGGGGACAAAGTGGTCCTTTTCGGACAAGGAATCATTTGCATTAATGCTAGACATTATTAGTTGGTGCAATATCCATTCGAATCTCTGAAATATAGAGACTTGAAATTCAGCCACCACCAAATATCTTCATCATCCAAGATTTCTTATTGGCATCATAATTCATACTAGAACCTTTTTTGCTTTTGTTTACTCTAGTTTCATATTAATTTTTAAATGCCTACCATTTTTCTTGTTTTAAATTCTTCTCACAATAATCAAGTTAACTGCTTTGCTGCATATTTTGTAATTTATGTTTGGAACTTTTCCTTCGACTTTAAGCTATAATGCGAGACACTATTACTCTCTGCTGGATAAGGTTGACGGACATCTTACACCCATTTGCTATTTTGTTTTTCCTTTATTCGCCATCTGCTTTTCTTTTTATAATGATTTTGGACAATATGTTCATTTTTTCCTATGTTAATTTTATTTCCTTTTGTAATCGTTTATATTCTGCTTTTGTATAATAAACTCTACTGCTCGCCCTTCTTTTTGGCTTGAACATGATAACACATTAAAAAAAAACATATATATGTGGATTAACATTTTTATATACACCATCATGTAATATTATAATAATACAGTACACCCATTTATAACAATTTACGGATCGTACAAGATCAATGTTCCAGATAGATTCCTATCTACTAAGAGTAATTTTTTATTTAGATCGATTAGATAATAATAAGAGAAGAGACATGTGTTATTGTTGCACTTTCCTCGTAAATAGAGGAAACAATTATTTTGAAGTAGGGAATGCATAAGGGGGATGGATCATAATAAGATAGCAAGTAAGAAACTTCCTTTTGCATTATTTTGGAAGATTTAGATAACATAATTGTTTCATTTAATTGAGTACAAGTTGTAATCATACCCTAATAATTGTTAATTCACCGCCATCTCCTCAAACTTATACACCTTGTTAATTGTGTTTTTTTTTATGGATAATAAACAGAAACTTTTAGAAGCTGCGTTACTACTCAAACTCGATATCTTTGACCTCGAATATTAATAGCTCTACCAGACAACACACACTTGTTTGGCGTTATTACATTGACGCACGAGATTGAATACAAGACTGAAACAACACACTACTAATATAATAGTCAATGACAGATTCAAGTGGGGTTGAGGGTTGACTAATTCCACCCTCGACCCATGATCCCACAAACTTTACTAAATTTGTCTTTGGAGTTGCCGTCACCATCCTATGTGACAGCTCCACTCCCAACTTTCATTTTTCGTCCACCACCCCCTAGCTTAGTCTTCTGTTGTCGGTGGCAACCTTCACTGTCTTCGATCTCAGGAGTTCCGTTTCATGGATCTGAGTCATGGTAGCTTCAATCAATTTAAGTACTATGTGACTGGTCTCTTCCTCAAAATGAATAAAATATCTAGATTCTATTGCTAGGAATTCCATAACACTCTATAACCGAAACGATATTTTGTTCTATGCAAATAAATGACATTTGAAAAAAATATGATATAAACGTACATGGTAGTCAACAATAAGACAATGATGTGTCGCAACACCAAATTTAAAGAAATTTAAATGAATAGTTTTAATTTAGAAACTACTTTATATTTAATCTTTCTTGAAATTATTATCTATTTTTGGTACATATATGAGCGTGACTCTATTTATTTTCATTTCTCCAAATAATCAATTAAGCATAAAATGTCTTTACCCTCGTGCTTATCTATAGTCAAAGAAAGACAAATTAATCTCAATTTTCAAAGTTTTTTTGTCATCTAGCAAGACTAAATAAAAACACACATGAAAGTTGAAGCCTAAATTTAAATATCTACTTTACTAATCCACGAAACTATGAAAGTGGAGTAGTAGATAACTACAAAAAGAACTCAACAAAGCCTGTTATCATATCACTTTTAGTCTTTAATATTCACGACCTATTTCATAGTATCTTGTTTTCCCAACCTCAGATTCTTCTCGAATGAATAGTTTTCTTCTAGAGTTTGCAAATACACCACAAATTAAATGCCTCATTAAATTTAATCTTATTTACTACCAAAGTGAAAAATTTTACTCTTTATATAAGGAATATGCATTGGAGGGGAGGGCAGATGAGAAATTTGACATTATTTCAATGAGAGCGTAGTAATATGCCTCTATACGTTTAATAACTTTAAACCTTTTTCAACTACTTTTCTCTATGTCTTTTATTTGATCAAATTACTTATTAAAATATGTGCCAATCCTAAAAAGTCTATTTCTATCGGACGAAGAAAGTAATATAAAACACTTAATGATACTATATGTTCAATATGGAAATATGGATATGCAATAGATTAATCTTCCTCAAAATAAGTAGATGACTATAGTAATTAAAAGGTTTTAGCTTCCAAAATGTGACCCCACTATCATTGGTTCCATTATACATCCACCACATGCCCCCTTGCCAAAATATGCCAAATCCCATATTATATAATTGGTACACTTTTCATGCATAACACAATTTTTAGATATAGAGAAGACAACATTCCCCATTTTCTTGCAAATTATCGATATCCTTCTCAAATTAATTAGGTAGCCTTGAAATTTTGTTGGTCTTAAATCACCAAGAAAATTCCATCATGAAAGCACAACATCCTAATGAGGCACAACCAAACGTACAACCCAAAAAGCACCACGTACACCTCAACCAAACCCCGGCGCCTGCGCCGGCGCCGCCGTCTCCTCCGCATGAATTCTCCTTCGCCATCTCCCTTCACCCGCCGGCCGCCGCGAAACCCTCTCCTCCGCCGTTTGCTGCCGCAATCGACCTATCACCGGCCGACGATATCTTCTTCCACGGCCACCTCCTCCCCCTCCACCTCCTCCACCACCTCCCCGTCTCGCCGCGCTCCTCCACCACCTCCCTCGACAGCTTCAATCTTCCAATTAAAGAGCTATCAAAAAATAATAACAACAACAACGAAGAAAAGAGCCGCCACGTGGCGGAAGGGAAGGAGGGAGGGAAATCAAAATCCTTCTCTCTCCTCGGAATCCATAAAAAGGAGAGAGAAGACGACGGCGACTGCAACAGCAACAGCAACAACGATAATCGCAATAATCAGCAATCAACGGAGAAGAAGCGGATATCGAGATTCGAGCTGATCAAGCGGTACGTGCGATTCGTGGCGGCGTTCCTGTCGCCGGCGCGGCGGCGCCGGCGGAGCTCCGGCGAGATTTTCCGGCAGCAGCCGTATTCGTATTCGGGGAATATTCGGGTTAGAAAGAGGGGGAGCATGATGAGGGGGCGGAGGGGCGAATTCTCGGCGCCGGCGTCGATGAGGACCTCGCCGGGGAACAGCGGGCTGCTGGTGGCGAGTGGCGCCGCCACTCCGACGGGGAAGAGCGATAGCACAATGGAGGAGCTCCAGGCGGCGATTCAGGCGGCGATAGCTCATTGTAAGAAGTCTCATGCTGTGGAAGATAAAAGCAAGATGCAGCCATAATTTTATTTTATTGTTTTTTAACTATTATTGTAGAGATTAATTAAATTGAATTTTCAACTTTGCATAGTTTAAATTTATTGTAAAAATTGTTACATGAGAAAATAAAAATAGATATGTTGAGGTACACACAATACGATGTTTTAGTAATAGTGACAATCCACAAAATGGAATTTGCGCGAACGGTGGTGGAATCGATTTATGGATCAGTTTTTCGATGGTATTTATGGACTAACGGTGGGGTTGGTCGATCCTACCTACTGTCCCACTCTACTTAGAACTGTTACTATTTGGTACTATGAATAATTGACATATCATTATCGATGGCAATATTTTTTGAGAGACAAGTAGATTATATTATACGATGATGATGAATTCTAGTTGATTATATATAGTGTTGAAGCATACATAGTTACGTTAATTTTGTTTTGTAAGATTCTTATTAGGGAAGAGTGGTGGTGTGATGAATGGATGGTTAACACAAGCACAAAATGTGCAAGGTACTTATTATACTTCTTTAAAAATGAAAAATAAAACGGTAACCATTATGCATTAAAGTTATTGTTAAAAATTCACCCTTTGATTTACATATTAAATCTTTAGATTATAATCAATACACATGTACCAATATGCATAGATCTATATAGTTTTCTAGTGGCATTAGTTATATACAGAATAAAACTATGAAAATTAAAAAATATACTACTAATATTATTGTTATTGTTGTTGTTATCATGAATATTACTACTATTATTTGAAGTAAAATATGCTAGGTTAAACTCTTATTGAATTTTTTTCCCTCTAGTATATTTCATGAGATGAGAAATTGTGCATGAAAATTATAAATGAGAATACAATAGGTTAGTTCATAAAATCTAGTCTTCATGCCAAAAAAACCCTTAAAATCCAATATTTAAAGACTAGAAAAAGAGCTACGTGTCGAAAATGTTGAATGATAGTATCAAAATATCGATCTAATTAGTCAAACATAATTCATCATGACAAAAAAATAAATGAATCTTACACGTAACGAAATATATTATGAATGGCGTCGTACGTTTTGTTTGAAATTAACATTTCAAATGTGGCCTACATGATAGTAGTATTACCATTTGCAATGTGGAAATTCTGAAAATTTAATAGTCCCCACATATATGTAAATCGTTGAAAATAAATTCGACGTGTGCAGTTTTTTTGAAATATTTATTTTTATGGTTTAGGAAAATATGTACACCATAAAAACAATATTTGTTTACTAGTCGATGCATTGATTTAGTAGATTTAATTGTGCCCACGTGTATTTAATTAATTAATCCGTTATCCAAACTTAATTAACTCGATATTAAAAAGTCTCAGTATGTAACTGATCTTTTACTGGCTAAAAAAACGATTAAACTATTTTTTATTCAATTACAGTTATTAGTGATCATGGGACTAAGTTTATTTCATCAAATATGATAATAAGACTTTAGTAGTGACTATTTTTTATAGTACTACATTTTGAAAAGAGTAAAAGCGAGAAAATTGTAACAACGAAACGAGTAAATATCATTTGGCCCAAGAAAGGAATTTTCGTAAAAAGATGGATTGAGGATTTGACGTCTTGTATTTAAATAATGAAATGGGATGTGAATATATCTTTCCCAAAGGAAATTAAATTGACACAAATTTGAAACGTTAAAACTTTGTAAAGACGATTTATTTATTTAATGCAATATATACGAATATTAGGCTCAATTTAATTTGACATGGATTTTAAAAAATATAAACTTAAGAAATATATAATAAAAAGTGAATGAAAAATATAATGGAAAGTGAGGTATGTGATCAAATACTAACTAATTTAAAGTAATAACTAATACTAGTAAATAATAACTAATATCAATTTTGTATGTTAAAAATATTAACACAAATGCATAAATTTTATTAATGTTCTTGTGTTGATAAACTTATGTTTTTGTGTTGATATTTAAATTTACATGTTGTATTGATATAATTATGTCTTTGTATTGATACTTTTAATACACAGAATTGAAAGTTATTCGTTATTACTATAAATTAATTAGCGCACTGGCGCAACTATCTTTATATACTTAGTTTTAATAAAATACAAGTGAGAAAAAATTAGTGGAATTCAGACTAAATTACAAAAGTAGTAAAAGAAATTAATTAAACATTTTGTTGATGGGCGGTTGAAAATGACAAAATCGGCGGACTTAAGGTTGTCTCTTTGTCCCGATAAATATGACACATTTACTTTTCGGCACGAGAGAAAACGTTTCTTTTCCAGTTAATAAATGCTTAATTAATAACTAATTAATTAATTAGTAAAAAAAGTGCTCGTATCAATTAGTACCTGTATTACATGAAAAATCACATCCTATTTAGAATTCCATCAAATATTTGCGATTGGAAATCAAATTAAATAATATATTAGAAAAGACATGCAAACCCAAAAATATTAAACAATCCTATATACAGTCTTCTTTACTTCGCCCACCTTTCTTCTCTCTAATAAACAGGCCACAAATGAAGTCCCTCTCGGCCGTGGATGCACCCTTGTTCAAACCATATTTAATGGTGAGTAAGTTTCTAAACCCTAATAAAATTTCTTTTACTATTTGATTAAAATAGTATACATGCGTTTTTCAACAAAATGTTCAAACCTATTTGTGAATGATCTTAATTCTTAGGTATAAATGTGATGGCTGGAGTAGGACTGCTCTCGACGCCTTACACGGTCAAAGTAGGCGGCTGGGCCAGCCTCTTCGTCCCCGTCCTCTTCCCCTTCATCTGCTGCTACACCGCAATTCTCATGAAGCATTGCTTCGAAAGTGCTCATGGTATACTCACCTTTCCTGATATGGGATATGCCGCCTTCGGGAGATGGGGCCACCTCTTCGTAGCAGTAAGTTGCTAGGGCGCATCCTTAATTAGAGTTATAACGTACATCCAATCTCGTACTGCCACGTGGCACGAAACATGCAGTAATGTAAACTCTAAATGCAATATTGTGAAGATCAAATAATTGCTCATATAAAGGCAGCTTCCAGAACACTATACTCATTCAAGAGTGTCACAAGATACAAGGGTAAGTCAAGGATTCATGTAAAACAAAAATGAATTAAAGCTCGATAGAGAGCGCAGTTCTGGAAGGAGTCAATGAGTCTGAAAACGAACTCTTTTGGTCTGTCAAATAAGCCTCGAAACCCACTGCTGAAACTGTGTATTTGTTAACAATTGAAAACTTTACTCTAAAGTTCTATTCTTTGATTCTAAAATGAGTTTCGCAACCAAATCTTGTTTCTATAGATGTAACGACCCGCCCATCTAGGGTATAATAAATGCGGCGATCGTTAACTAGGCGGACTTAAATGCATCAAAGTTCATAGGCTAGGGTTCCATTTAAAAAGGGATTTATCCAAAGCATTAAATGAACAACTAAATATGAAAAGAAATAATGCCTTAGCAATGAAATCCAACAAAAGGTTATCACAATAAATGCTTATCAAGGTTTCCCAAAATATTCTCAACGATTCCATATCCAAAATATTCCCACGAATTTAAAAGTATTCAACCCAACCAAAGATCACAAGTTTCATAATATAGCGGAAGCGATCAAGAGAGAAGTGAGGCTATGTATGGAGACACAACGACACTTAAAATTCCAACAGATCATGATATTATTTTCTACTCAACACCGCCCCCCGCTCGCCACCACTCAACCTGCACATAGGGAAAACATATGCAGGGCTGAGTACTATAATCATACTTAGTGGGCTCATTGCCGAAAACAGTTTTATCACAAATATAGTTATTATCATGCCATTCTCAAGTGTCCATCGGGGTTTTAACTTTAGAAAGACCCGAGGCACCAAAATATTTTCTTTATCAAATATCACGGTCGCGCAACCATTTTTCTCATCGACGTTTACCATATCCTCATTCTACATGACAAGGAATGCGGCCGCAATCCAGGTCACTAGACCGGCCGACCCGTACGCTGAGCACTCGGTCTAACATTGGTGTACACTAACCCAAGTAGAGTTTGCGGCTCTACAAGGATCCGAATTCGATTAAATCAATAGTGGCATAGCCACGAGGGATAGGCACGACAAAACAAATCAAGGCATGATAACACATATCTCATTCTCATCAATATCAGTTTAGGACAATGTCCTTATTTTAAAAGAAAGCCCACCTCGTCGGCTTAGCTCGATAGTATTCTCTTCTCCTCGTTTATCACGCTGAGAGCGCGAAGTATCACCTTTAAATTAGGCGTATCACAAATCAGTTTCAATCATTGATTTCAAAATCATGCATGTTCCCATGTTTCCCTTTTTCCCATCGATAAATCTTTAATATCATCATCCAAAATCAAGGTATGATTAGCATATCATTTTTATTCAATTAACAACTCCAAATTCACCATTAAATCGTGTCACGCATGAGTGTTCCACACACACAACACACGCACACGATCACAACACATGTGCACGCCTCCCGAGGCGTGCACGCACACGCATACACGGCACACACACACACACATCCATGCATCCCAAAATTCATCAATTTATTTCCCCTTCACTCAATCTAAATGCATGTGGACTCAAGAACACCGATTAATCGGTAGAAGAAGAGGAGATCAAAGATTAAAGTACCTTTTCCAAAAGAATAATCGGTAGAAACAAGTTATAGCCTTGATTCTTCAATAAAATCTTGAACTCCAACTTGAATTCTTCTCAATTGATGAAGAAATCTTGAAGAAAACTTGAAGAAATTTTGGAGAGAGTGGGGAGAGAAGTTTCGAAATTTTTGGGAGAAGTGGGGCGCCGGTTTTGTGTGCTAGGGTTTGATCTCTCTCTCATATTTATAGAGTGCCAAATAATAATATCCAATAATTAAATAAATCAAGATTTGGAAGATTTGGTAGAGATATAGTAGAGATTGGCGTTAATTTGGTTGAGAAGCATGGGGATTTCGAAAATTATAGGCTATTTAATTAGCCTATAATTTAAATTCAAATATTTCACGGAGTAGAATAATATATCACGGAGCAAGAAAAATAATAATATTCTTCCCCAATTAAATGGAAAGTGGCGTGTAAAATCAATTCCTCCAAAAGGATTTAATATTAATCTTAATTTAATTAGGATATGGTAAGATCTCCTTAGATTTGGCAAGATATGCTAGGATATTTTAGCATATTTATATTTATTCATGGAAGAGTATAAATAAGGGATCAAAATATAATAACAATTCCTTTTTCCCAATAATATGAGATTTTCGAAAATC
>NC_062965.1:51315151-51415058 GCF_023119035.1 Salvia hispanica | reverse complement strand
TCGACTCGACTTAAAGAAGACAATAGTTTGCATCTTGTTCTCTTATTGTATTTCTTTTGTTTTATTTACCTTCTAGTTTTTGGTTCTTTTGTAATAGCAAGAGTTGCCCGTGTAAAGGCTACACTATTTCCAACAATATCAACATGGTGTCAATTGTTGATACCGTGTTGACATTGTGTTGAAATCAAAATATTGAAATTTTACAATGTATTAGACATTATGTTAACATTGAGTTGACACTGCGTTGAAAAGTTTGGAGTTTGTACAATATATAGAGTATCACTACCCTAACATGACATGACATATTGTTGATATGTTTCAAGATTTTCCTTAGCTAGAAACAAGATTGCATTGACATTGAATCCACTGGCTAGAGCCATTGAGGAGTTGCTGCCATTAAGAATATCCAACACTCACATGTCTTTCCTCCTTATACGAACATCACTCGTCCAGTCTTCTATCCTTGTCGCCATGCTCGTCCCCTTCTTTGGTAGGTGCCTTGATTATTTCACACAAAACGCGTCTCTCTCAATGAAAAAACTTGGATTGGGATGTTTTTTTTGCAGACACCGTGATGTCTCTCATAGGCTCTCTCTTTGGTGTTCTCATCGTAAGGAGTTTACATTCATTTTGATCGGTTACGTAACCTTTTTTGTTTTTTATTTATTAATATTTGGGTTTTGATTCAGGCTATGGTCATGCCATCTCTATGCTTCTTGAAAATTATTGGAAAGAGGGGAACTAAATGCAGGTATGCATATCTAAAATTCTAAAATTATTTTGATTCTCTTTTGTTGTGTTGTTTGTTGATGATCTAGTCTTCTTCTTCACAGATCATTATGAGTAGTTGCATTGCTGTGATAGGCCTCGTGTGTGGGATCATTGGGACATATAATGCCTTGTCAGACCTTGTGAACAAGTACTGAAAGCCGTTTGCATTCACCAAATTCTCAGACATATTAGTCTTTTTTATTCTTATGTTTTCCTTTGTATTTAGTTAATCATTCTAACTAATAGTCGTGCATTGTTGTGCCAATCTTTTTGTAACGTTCAACCTTGATTTGCGTTGGACTTGGATCTTGATAATTGGTCTTTAAGCTAGTCTTTGGGCGTGGTTCGAGCCCAACCTAATTTTTTAGACCAACTGACTTGTCCAAGTCAATGAGCTACATTGCCAACGTGACGAAGCAAGCGTGGCTGACATGTAACGATGTACACGTCGTGAATGAAAATAGACGCACCGCGTGTCCCGATACAACCGTCCAGGTTTAACCTCTAGCTCCAGCTCTGAACCTGTAACGACTTGTAACCCCCCTATGATTATTGCTCAACCATGATGACAGACAATGTCTGTGTTGACCAGCAGCCTCCACATGCATTGGACTGTGCCTATAAATAGGAAGTCATTCCATGCATTTCACACACACCAAGCATATCTCTCCACTCGTAGCATTGCACAATTCTATCCCTCTTTCTTACATAGTTTCCTGTCTAAGCTCTGCCTTCGTCTTCATCCAGTTTGCTGGAGCTCTACAGACTACTGTTAGTGGTGCTGCTACTTTAGAGACGTATCTCTTCATTCGAAAGAGGACTCATTGACTCAGCTACAATTATATCTACGGTTTATAGTTTCTATTTTTTTTATTATTGTCATAGATAATAATAATAGCAATATATTATCAATAATAATAGTAATAATAAATTAATTGACATAACACTGATAATGATAAAAATAACAATAGTAATATAATTAAGATGATTTATAATTTAAAAAATTTACATTAAGGTACTTACAAGTTAGTAATTGGAAACACAAAAATTCATATTCTTATTTCGGTTCCTAGTTTTATTAATTGCATTCAGATTTTAATAATAAAGCATTAATTGGTAACATGATAATAGACAATATATTATAAAATCATCACTATTACAACAATAATTATTTTTTATATTAATAAAGTACAATTTGTAATTTTAAAATTACTTTAATATTGTCTTAATTAATTATTAGTAGTTTATAACATTAACTAATATTACTATATATTGATAATAAAAATAACTATTATAATTACACAAAATAATATTAAAAATCTAAATCAGATTTAAAATTAAGTAAACAGATAATATTTTAAAGCACAATCTTAACAAATATACATGTAATATCATTGGTTCCATTATACATCCACCATATGCCCCCTTGCCAAATTACACTAATCTCATATATTCCCTCCATCCGCATTTAAAAGACACGTTTTGATTCAATGAGAATTTAATTTTATAAAGAAGATGAATAAAAATATTTAATTGATTATGAAAATCCTATATTATTTCTATTACAAAATACTACTATAATGAATTATGGAGTATGAAGTCAACTTACTAAAAGTTGAAAAAAATAAATGTGTTTATGGTTAGCGGACAGTTGAAAATGGTAAAACGCGCCATATTTTGGTGGAAGGAGAAAGTATATATTGTTACACTTTTTATACACAATTTTCGATATAGAGAAGACCTCCAACCCCATATCCCCACCCCCAATCCACCCTATTTCATGAAAATTAGTATACTATCCTTTATCTTTCACAAAAATTGGCACTCCTTAGAAATTTTGTTGTTCTTAAAACCATCATGGAAGAACATGATCAAACGATGAGGATTAGTGATGCACAACCAAACGTACAATCCACAGAGCACAGCGTACACCTCGACCGAAACCTGTCCGGGTCTGAGTCCGCGCCGTCCTCGCCTTCGTCGTCTCCTTCGCATGAATTCTCCTTCACCTTCACCCTCCACCCGCGGGCGAAAAAAGATAGCAAGACGGAACACTCTCCTCCCTCGTTGGCCGATGCGATCGACCTATCTCCGGCCAGCGAGATCTTCTTCCGCGGCCACCTCATCCCCCTCCACTCCCTCCCCGGCCCCGCCTCGCTGCCGCGGTTCTCCACCAGCTCCCAAGGCAGCTTCACTCCCCCAATCGAGGAGATAAACAGCATCAACAACAACAACAATAACAATAATAATAACAGAATCAAAAGCCGCCACGTGGCGGAAGAGAAAAAAAAGAAAAAGTCAAAACCCTTCTCTTTCCTTGGGATTGGGAAAAAGGAGAGAGAAGACAGCGGCAGCAGCGACAGCAGCAGCAACGACGATCAGAATAGTCAGAATACGGAGAAGCGGAAATCGAGGTTCGAGGTGATCAAGAAATGCGCGCGATCTGTGATGGCGCTTCTGACGCCAGGAGGGCGGCGGCAGGAGATCGCCGGCGAGTTTATCCGGCAGCAGTCGTATTCGTTTGCGGGGGATGTTAGGGTCAGTGAGAGGAAGAGCGGAATGAGGGGGCGATTTTCGGTGCCGTGGTCGGTGAGGGCCTCGCCGAGGCACAGCGGTATGCTGGCGGCGAGCGGCGCCTCGACTCCGCCGAGGAAGAGCGATGCGACCATGGAGGAGATGCAGGAGGCGATTCGGGCGGCGATCGCTCATTGTAAGAGCTAAGAAGTCTGATAAAAGCTCACGTGCGGCCTTTAAATTTAAATTTATTTACCAATAGAAAAAAGGAAATTTGATAAAAGCAAGCCGCAGCCGTAATTTTATTGTTTTTTTTAGGATTGATTAATTTGATTTTTTCTGGGTTTAAATTTTTTCATTTTATTGTGACAATTGTTAGTCCATGAGAATATATGAATACATATGTTGAGGCACATACAGATACAGTCTTAATGTGGTCTTAATGTGAGTGTTTATTGAGTCAGTGAAAAGTGGAGTCCATTTATTTAATATGAAAAATAAAATAAAATTGGAACATTATTTCATAAACGCATGAAGTATCATATGGTGGGGTTGGTCATCCCTCGGCAACCCCATAACCAGTGGCAGATCCAGAAATGTTTTTCGGAGGAAGTGGAATTGAGTTCTCTTATACTTTCTTTGTCGTCTTCCAGTACATGTAAACGACAACTTCACTCATAATCATCATCATATTTTCTTATTATATTTGATATATGCAATAAACTAAAGTCCTGAATTGGTTCCATACATTTTGCTCAAAAAAACTTTTTAGTCATATACATGAAGTGTGTAGCTTTTGTTCCAAATATTTATGGTTCGGTCAAAAATTAATAATGGACAATATGATCGCTAAAATTTTCTTTTGAAAACTCAACTTGACGATGAAACTAGTTTATAAAATTGTATAAAAGTATAGCTTATTTAAAGTTATACGGTATAAAATAAACTCTATTGATGCTTTAAAAATATAATCAATTAATATAATTTAATATGTACATATAATAATATTTATTTTGTAAATTTCATTTACTGATTAGGACGTTGAAGTAATAAAATCTCTAGGGATATGTTTAGTAATTATTTTTATGAAATAACTCTACTGAGAAATGGAAAAATATATCTATTGAAATTCCTCTATTAAATCAAAAATAAGCCTAATAAATAATAAATGCACTCTACTAATTTCTTAAATTAGCTCAATTAATATTAGGCCCAACAATGCATCCCAATCACATGTCATCCTCTCTTCTTCACTCCGTCCCTGCGCAGACCCTTACTATCTCCAATTCCGGCGTTAACACCATTATTTTCGTATTCCAATAACTCTATCTTCTCTTCTTCCCTCCTCCCTACGCAGTTCTCCATTGCCGCTTAGCTAAAGAGTCTTCGTCTCTCTCAATTTTTTTCTAGGGAGGGGGTGACCATGGGATTTTCCGGCCAAACCTTAAGAAAATTCAATATTCTCGGCAGCCAGGGGAGGGGCGACCACCCCCTCCTGCATAACCGTCATTGTTTAGTACTAGTTGATAGTATTTCATTATTGATGGTGAATATAACATAATCATAATCTTTTCTTCCAATTAAATTTAGTCGTAGTATTTTTTTTGAATATCCCAACTAAGCACTATTTATGACATGTAAAAAATGATACTGTAGTATGATACAATATTAGAAGTGAAATAGATTAAATTTTAGATTTGATTATAATTGACAAAATTTTTGTAAAAGGGAAAAGAAGAAATGACAAATGTTTGTATTTTTCATGCTTCTCTTGTTGGAGTTCATATGGAGGTTGCTCGGAAAAATCAGGTGTGACGAGGGGCTAGAGTGATCGGAAAAAGGTGGAGTTAGTTCGTGTATGACTGTATATAGTTTCCTGGTTAATTATATGCAATTTAATCTTGTACAAAGAAAAGCTCTTTGTTATGTGGGCTGGCCCATTTCCATGTCTACTATGCAGCCCATAATAATTGATTTACTTAAAAAAGTTCTCAATTTACTACTAGCATATAAGCTTTGATTATGAGTTTAAAGATACTGTAAGTATCATTTTAATCAGAAGATTTCATGCCCCAAATATCAGCATTGAGAACGTACTTAAGGAAGAGCAACACCATTCTTGAGCGCGCAAGAAATGCGAGTCGAACCTGATATCGATTTGCGTTTGATTTGACGACTCCAAAGGTAATGAGAAGATATGTGATGCAAACACCACGTCAATGCATACATAAAAGTCTTTGTCTTAACATAAAGATCGATTATTGTTAAATATGAAAAATATTAACATAATATAACTTTTGATTCAATATGTTCCTATTAAGTCATGGATTTAAGTACCAAAATTTCAAGAATAACCCCAATCTCAATTGTTACTCCAATAGTCCAAATATATGGATCATGACCTATAAAGTAAAATCTTGAGAGTTAATGATTGGTGAATCGTGATTAAAATATTCGTACTATTTCATTTACAAATATTTGTTTTAAATACATGTGAAAAAATACAACAATTACTATTTTCTCAATTGATAAATGAATAAAAATTTAAAGATTTAGTAATGATAGACTCGCAAGCAAAATACAAGCATATTATTATTTTATTAGTTTGTTATTTTAGCAAAATTCAAATCTCATCACTATCACATTTTCAATAAAATTAACATTACCAAAAATAGTTCTATCATGAAATTATAATAAATCACCCCTAAAAATCCCTAAAATAAATAAACTCCTGATTCGATCATGGAAGCCTCCTCCTTCTTCATGGAAACATTTGATTGCATGCAATGTGTTTTCTGTTAATCTATCTACAGAGCGGGCTCCTTTATTAAGATATTTACATATATAATTAAATGTGCATAGCTCAATTCGAATAATCCACGAAGGAATATGGTTTAGACGCCAACTGCTCTTCGACGCCCACTCTTTGGCGGTTTATCGTTCGCATTGAGTGTTCCTGTTTTCATTTCTCCAATTTCCAACTTTCCTGAGCTGGATTCCCTTTGATCGGTTTTGAATTTGTGAGTGGCATTTTCAATTAAATGATTTGATCCCTCTTTTTTTCCTTCATTTTTTGTGTGGGGAAGCAGTTATTTCACCGATCATCATAGTGGTTTGTATGAAAGATTTGATCTTTATTCAATTTCTTGATATGGGGTAGTTGTTGGGATTTGGATTGCTTGGTAGAAAGAGATGGGGCTTTTTTGGGGAGCATTTGGGTTTTTTGATGGATTAGTGTAGGTAGCTTTTGAGGTTTTTGATGTATCAAATTTGTGATTTTTATGTGATTTGGAGATTCTGTTAGTTAAAGGTGTTTGTTGGTTTTGTATTTGAATATTTTTGGGAGCATTTGGATTGTTTGATGGATCATTGTGGTTAGTCTGTTTTGAGTTTTTTGGAGTGTCGAATTTGTGGATTTGATGTGTGTTTGAAGGTTGTGCTAGTTGGGGGTGTTTGGTTTCTGTCAAGATGCAGGCTGTGGGGAAGCTAGGTAGCTACATTAGTAAGAGTGTGTACACGGTTTCCGGGACTTTCCATCCGTTTGGTGGCGCTGTAGACATAATCGTGGTGGAGCAGCCAGATGGGAGCTACAAGTCTTCGCCATGGTATGTTCAGTTTGGGAAGTTTCAGGGGGTGTTGAAGATGAAAGAGAAGGTGGTTGGCATTAGTGTGAATGATGTCGAGGCGGATTTCAATATGCACTTGGATAGTAAAGGAGAGGCATTCTTTTTGGAGGACATTGAGGCAGCAGAGGAAGGTGAGTGTGGAGCCTCGTCTCCACACTCATCCGGTGAGGAGACGGAAGGGAAGCCTAGATGGCTGATGAAATCGAAAAGTTGCACCTGTGATTCTGGTTTGTTTGAACCCGTTGTTGCTGAAGAGAAGGTTTTGAGTAGGACGAACACTCGCAAGTCTAATCTTTTTGGCATTTTTGGAAAGAGATCTCCGGCAGAAGAGGCCGTTCAAGGGAAAGAAAATGCAGATGATGCTAACGTAGAAGGATCATTAGAGGTTGCTGAGATGGCGGCTGATCTCTTGGACTTGAGGTGGTCTACTAATCTTGGTTCCCCCAAATGCAAGAAAGACGATTGTGAGCCATTATCCGATGCAGACACATTGAGAAAAGTAGTCAAGAAAAGTCCTCTGTTTGATGGCTCTAGTCATGATGAAATAAGCCTTATGAAGAGCAATGTCGAGGCGAATGGTGTTACCTCGGAGTATACTGTTTCCCCTTCAGTCGACAGTGTAGGAGAATATACCACTTTAACAAAGCTAGAACCGGTGATATCAGAATTAGGCTTAAATAAATCAGATTTGCAGCTGAGTTCTGTGGTTTCTGAGGCTACAAAATCTGATACGGATATTGATGACTGTATTGCGAGGCTTAATAGTTTGTCCGATGCTAATTTCTCTGTGGAGGAGAATGGAAGAGATAATAGTCACTCTTTCTGCTCATCTGTTGAATTAGAGGGATCATCCAAAGAGAAAATTCGGCCGTTTTGTCATAAAGAATGCAGAGAAGTATGCATTTATTCCGGGGATCATTTCACGGTCGTCCATGAAGAAAAGATGTCCGTGAGTGGAGGAACTAGTAATGGTGTACCCGCGGATGTACATACTATTTTGGAGGATAATGACAAGATTGTTTATGATCCCCATATCGAAAGGTGTACTGTTCCACCTTCGGTTGGAGCATCAACGGTTTCAGAAGAAGATCTATGCCTCTTCGGTGAAATGGATGGTCTTCGTCCCGCTGCGAAACGCTTGGAACTCAGTGAAACTGATCATGAGGGGAAAGAAGCCTCCGATTTCTTACTTATGAGAAGAGTTGCTGGTCAAGACACCGAGTCGAGTGATGCAAAATGTTGCTCCATTTCTTCATTAGAGAAATCTGAAACGAATGACTATACAAATGATGTGTGTTTAGACCCTAGAATGCTGAGTTCTATGTCTAATGATGTCCGCGTTACAGAGACTGGCAACGTAAGCATTAGAACTGCGAGATCTTTGCCCATCATGGATTCCGTAAGCAATACTCTTGAAGTAACTGATCCCAGCCACCTCTCGAATGCTTCACTAAATCCAGATGTGGACGTATGTACAGAAAAAGATGATCAACCGCCGGGTGCTCAAAGAACAGCTGGTGAACCTCCTAAGCCAGGTAAGAAAATGATATGATGGGTTAATTTTACTATGGCCGATAACGTTGTGGTTGCCAGAAGACATCCGGCTGTTAAATATGATTCTTCATATATCTTTCACAAACTTTTAGCATCACCTCTAGATGTTATTTGAATGTATTTGAATATTCAATATTTGAATTGGAATAGATTAAATGAATGTAATCTAGAACTTCCAATTAATACTTCGGTTTATCATATTTGTACACGAATGCCTTTCACAAACTATTAGCATCAGAATGGAGAATGTCCATATTAACAACAAATCTTTTATATTTGCTTTGTTTTAGAAAGCCGATTGGCTGTCAAAGTGATTGTAGCTTGTAGATGTTTTATTTCTATAAGTGAGTCACAACTCAAGTGCACCAATCCTCTCCATTCAAATTGCTCGACCGAGAATAGGCAATTCTATTACCTTATTTTCTGTTTGTTTTGCTTGGTTTAGAATCACCTCTAGATGTTATTTGAATGTATTTGAATATTCAATATTTGAATTGGAATAGATTAAATGAATGTAATCTAGAACTTCCAATTAATACTTCGGTTTATCATATTTGTACACGAAATACTATAGAAGTTGACTTTTAGAAGTTCTTCAGGATACCCTCCAAAGTCTGGGGATACTTTATTAGGAACTGGTGGAAAGGGCCACTTCAGAAGATCAACTGCCACTAAAATTCCGGATGTGATGGATTCTAGTGAAAAGGCGAGTGACTTAGACATTTCAAATGGACCTAGTGACGTGGAGAGCGGGACGAATGTGACCAAAGTGAAGGGAACCAAGAAGAAAGTAAAGACACTAACTCCAACATCTAAACATCTGCAATCCTTACAGTTAAAAGAAGGGAAGAATGTTGTGATATTCACCTTCTCGACTGCCATGCTGGGCAAGCAACAGGTTTGTTTTACTTTTTTTATTTATAAATGATGAGTTTTATGTTTCTTAATATTCCTCTCGCTATAATATGTTAGATGTTGCACTGACTGAATTTGACACGTCCAGGTCGATGCCCGAATTTTTCTGTGGAGATGGGACTCTAAAATTGTGATATCTGATGTTGATGGGACAATTACACGGTATATAATTTCTGTCCTCTATCCACAGTTCCCTTATCACAGTAGTGAATTGGACAGCCACTGGTTTTTATTTGTTCTCATCCTGTTACATAGACAAATTGTTTGCCATATCGTTGATGCCATTTCGTCAATTCAGCTCGTAGCATTCTCTATCATTGATCCCTTATAAATGCTTGCTGCAGTTCTGATCTTCTAGGTCAGGTCATGCCCTTGGTTGGCATGGATTGGTCGCAGACAGGTGTCGCGCATCTCTTCACGGCAATAAAGGTTCATCGTTATCAATTATTGAGAAAAAACTGTTTCTTCTTATGTGTTTGCATTGTGAATTTAGCATTTTCTGGTGTGGTCAAACACTCTTCACACTAATAGTTTCGTTAGCTCTCCTTTGTGAGATTGTTTACCCTCGCCACATGATTTCGAGATTGTTTCCAGATGAAGAGAGATTTCATATCATGTATGATGATGTGATGCAGGAGAACGGATATCAATTACTTTTCCTAAGTGCACGTTCGATTTCTCAGTCTTACATCACTCGACAATTCCTTGTTAATATCAAACAGGTAGTATGAACTATGAAGTACTTTTTCACAGAAGAAAAGTTTAGTTTGCTGCTCAATAAGAATACAAAATTGCATTTTTATATAATCATAGCGTTATTGTATTTAACTCGGTATCTTTGTACATATACGTCAATCAATAGTTTCATATATTCTTTCAGGATGGAAAAGCCTTACCAGATGGACCCGTCGTCATCTCCCCTGATGGACTGTTTCCTTCTCTATTTCGAGAAGGTAGCTGACTGCCTCTTGACTTCTATTTTTACAAACAAATGTCTTCTCTTTTAAGCATCCAACATTTCGTGAATGTGGAAGTATTCTTAATCGTATATTCCATTATGCTCATTTGCAGTTGTTAGAAGAGCTCCTCATGAATTCAAAATTGCTTGCCTGGAGGTTTGTTACTCGTGTTCTTTTCTATGACCTTAATTTACTGAGAGTACAATACTTGTAACCTAATTGTTTCTTTTCCAAAAAAGAAAATATAGTATTTCATTGATGTACAATAACATGAAAGAATGTCCGGATACACGATGTCATAACACTGAAGACATTTGGACACATAAGAAGGTAGAGAATCTGATGACTCGTGAATTCCTCAGGACATCAGGTCATTATTTCCACGTGATAGAAATCCACATCCATTTTATGCGGGATTTGGGAACAGAGACACAGATGAGGTTAGCTACATCAAGGTTGGAATTCCGTTGGGGAAAATATTTATCATAAACCCAAAGGTAAATAGGAGGTGTTTTTAATATTGTGCAACTTCTCCTGTCGACTTGGTGATGTCTTCTGAATCCGTGGCAATATCAACAGGGAGAGATTGCTGTAAACCGTCATGTTGAGACCAAGTCTTACACTTCTCTCCATGCGCTTGTCAACGGAATGTTTCCTAACATGTTTACCAGTGAGCAGGTTTGTTGAATAACATTTCCAACATAACTACATCATTCGTTTTTTCCTGTACAGTTATCTTTTTTGAGAAGATAAAATTAATTACTACAACTATCATATTGTTAATTTTTTTTTTTTTCTGTTTTTTTTTTGCATTATATTCTACGGGGGTTTCTCAACTTGTTTTTTCTCTGGTTTATTGAAATAATTCTAAAAGTAGTTTGAGACGTCGAACATGTGATATTTTTAGCCTTAGATTAATAGCACCGTTCAACATTTCGGTGTATTTTTCTTCAGGTTCTGGATAGATTGATTGGTGACTTTCTTTTTCGGGCCTTATGTTGATAAAATTCTATGATTTTGAGACAATTTTCTTCGAATCTTCAAACAATAGTACTTCTTTTCCACTTCTTGCTTTAATAATTGAAACTCATGGGGCACTCTGGTTTCAGGAAGATTTTAATTCATGGAATTTCGGGAAACTTTCACCACCTTCTGACGGCAAATAAAGGTTAAGTAGTTTGAGGCGGACGCAGTCAGGCAGGCATCGTATTCAACAACTGAAGTATTGAGGTAATCTTCAATTCCTTCTCGGAAAAAAAATCAAAGTGTATTCAAGAAGTTTATGTATCGTAACATGCCTCAATAAAACTGAATACAGATTATCAGTACAAAGATATGTCGTGTGAATTACAATATCGTGCTCTTATGTGTAGGGAGACTTCTTTGCGAAATACTATGATTTTGTTTCCGACTCCAGCAATGGTTGAATTTCCTGTCTCGTACAAAGCTTACCACGAAAGGAGATAATGTGTTAGTCTCTTGCTGACAATGCCCTTGGTTCAAACGGTGGAGTTGCTGGTATATTGCTCAAGAAAGTCGAGTTTGGACTGATATTATTAGGCTAGTTGAATAAGCTGTTCAACGTATTATTTCAAAGCTCTATACCTTGCAATGTTGTTAGTAGATGATGAACGAATGTGTTCCACTTCCACGTTTCCTCTCGTTGATATAGAAGTTTCGCAGTATCATGTAAATGTTGAGAAACGGATTACTAGATTTGAATCCATTAGTGTTTTAAGGTGAAGGTCAGTTTCGATCTATTTTGTTCATTCATTCATTTCATCGACAGGGGCGTTTCTTGCATTCCCTTTCTCCACCTTTCGTATTTCGCAAGATTCAAGAGCTGTAGAGTGGATTGTTACTGCGGTTTGAAGCTTATAACGACTCCTGAAGTGATGCAGGTCGAGGAATGGTACACGAGAAAGTTCTTCAGATCCAGTTTTGTTATACGGAAATCTGCATCGAGTTCCTTCAATGAGCATTTCAAGAATTGTCACTTTTTCCAGGTATGTTTTCGTGGAAACCTATTCTTGAGCGCGCTCTCGTTGTTATAATGCCTTTGATGATACGGTTTTCATAGTTTGGATGGTGTTGTCTCCCACACATTGGTTATTTTAAGATGATGAAGTTAATTCAAAATTGTAAAACTCAATGTCTTCATCTGCATTCTTTGAATAACCTACAAACTAACATTTCTTCTGATGAACTTTTCTGACCTTCTCACAAGAATATAAATTTTTTAAATAATACACATTTTCGTCTAAAAAAATACTCTCATATTTCCATTTCGGTCCATCAACCAAAACTATAACCAAAAATGAAAGTTTTTCTAATTTATTACCCTACTTTATTCACTTGTTTTCTTTATATCTCCTACTTTACTCATTTTATCTCTTCCATTTACCAATTTTACATAATAGAACTATTTTTGGTGGACAGAGAGAGTAGTATAAAGAAACACATTCTGATTCAACATGATATCGAAACAAAGCTAAAATCATGCATAGGAAAGATAACATATAATCATTGAATATATTAGAGAAAGATGCATGTAATGTTTACACACATAACTGACAATAGTTACTATTACAAACATAAATCAACATTCAAGTTTCCTAATCCTCAACCAAATCCAACAAATCACAATGCTTTTCAAACATATATCAACATTCAAGTTACATAATCCTCAACCAAATCCAACAAATCATAATGCTTTCGATTACAAACATAAATCAACATTCAAGCTTCATAATCCTCAAACAAATCCAGGAAATCACAATGCCTTCGATTACAAACATAAATAAACTTTTAAGTTTCATAATCCTCAAACAAATCCAACAAATCACAATGCTTAGGTTCGGGAAACAACATAGCAGTACAATTGAAATAGCGGGATAGCGCAACATCTGACCCCTTCTGCTCTCTCAATTGCCTTAAAATGATAAATGAACATAAGACGTAAGCGTACATAAATATTCAAAATATGTCAAATGATTTAGAAAAGACGAAGTTCGTTTTGGTTCTTTTCCAAGGGCGTGTTGGCTTATTCTAAGTGTGCTGTAGTTCATTTTGAATAAATTGTAAGTGTTACTATGAACTAAAACACCCTTATAGTGAACTCCGTGTTTTCAAATCCTAGAATTTTAAAACTCAATCTTATTCTTCCATTTTTTGATCTAGTGGTTGAAATTTGGTCTCTAGTTATGCACTAACGAGGATGTGGCTCTATATCACTACTCTATGATTGATATCTTATTCGGTCTTGGGTTGGGGTCCAACTAGTAGGAACCCTAACAAAACCTCCAAACAACACACACTTCACCTCATTTTAGATGTCAAAGTATCAATCATAAGCTAACTAGTAAGAAAAAAGAGCATGCAACAACTTAAAACACACACTGCAATAAAATATAAGAAAAGCATGTCAAGTTTAAATCACAAGCACAAGCATTTTAGTTTAATAAACGAGGCGGTGTTTGCGAATGGAATGAAGTAGGAAGACTGACCTGTTAACCAAGTAGAGAGGCTAGCCGGGAGTTCTCATCACAAAAGGAAGACCAGAATATAACGTTAAAGAGGGACTCCGGTCTTAATTGCTTGGCAGAAAAAAAAGCTGAGGGAATGCACTGAAATAATTCAATTGTACATGTTTTGACAACTGTTGGAAACCAATCGAGCTGCTGTAATTTGTAGCAATGCCTTATGCTTAGGAATTCAAGGTTTGGGAGACTTCCATGTTGAGGTCTCCATCGTACTAAATCGGTGTCTTCAATTACAAGTGACTGAAGTTTCAAAAAACTTCCCTGCTCCATATCCCACTCTGGGCCTCGGAAGGCATATTCTTCTAACTTGAGCTTCTCAAGATTTGGTAGCATCGAACCAATGCCATTCATGTCCCTCCATGGACATCCTAAGCCTCTCAACACCAACCGTCTCAAACTTGATGGAAACATTGAAAGAGGAAGCAAAAATCTTTGCTTCAATTCAGGGTTCCTTATAGAATACGTAAGTTGCTGCAACTTATGCAGTTCCTCTGAGATATAACTCAATCCAATCAATGAGTTGCTATCAACATCATCATCATAAGGATTCAACACTATTATAAGTGTTAATTCCTTTAAATTAGGGATTCTTTTGAGAATTTCCCTAGTGCAACTATTCGCACTCACCCCTAAAAGACTGGACAGTTTGTCCAAAGTAGCATCTGAAGTAGGGGTTGGTAGTTCTCTTTCCAAGACCTGAATATGTTGCAGTTCTGGCATGTCCCAAATTTCTGCCGGCAGATATGACAAAATCCCACGCTTTTTAATGTATTGATGTGGAAGGATAATCAAGAATTGAAGCTGAAAAAGGTTGGATATGGAAGCAGGAAGTTCTTTGTTGTAAGCTAGGGCAAGATACTTGAGACAAACTAATTTGAGAAACTCAAGTGGGATATCGTAAAATCGGACCTTAAGACAACCTAGTACTCTGAGTAACTTGAAATCCATGGCATGTATTGGCATTGGATATTGGTGGTATTTACCATAACAAAGGAGAGAACGGGTAGTGGATGCACAATCACTCTGTATTGAATCATACACTTCTTTAAATGCAAATAAAGTGTTGTAATGGGCACACAACCGGCGTTGATCTTTCATATCATCATCCCAACTTTCTAAAACATGCAAAAACTTGACCTTACTTGCCTCTTTCTTACACAAGTGCTGCCAGCAAGAATGTACGCGGAACTCATTCTTTAAAAACAAAGATTCTGATGGATTTAATCCGAGTAGTAAAATATTATACTGTCTAGCAAGCTCTTCCGTGCATTGGACCATAAAACCTTCCAAATCATCCAATATGTTTTCCGAAGTTTGTTTTGCAACTGGTTCAAGAAAACCCTCAGCACTCAACTGATTGAAGAGGCTGCGTTTATCCATATCACTATAAGGAGGGAAAGCTCCTAAATAGAGAAAACATATTTTTAAATATTGAGGCAAGTAATCATAGCTTGGATAAAATACCTCTGCTATTTGATTATATGCATCCTTGAAGACTTTATGTCGTTTTTTGGCAACCTCATTCCAATATTTTGGAGTCTTTTCTTCTTTGGATAGGAGCTCTGCAAGCGTGACTATCATAAGAGGAAGACCTTCACATTTATCGGCAATCTCCTCTCCAAATTCCTCGAGGTGAGAAGGAAAGCTCTTTTCACCAAATACTTTCTCAGCAAGTAATTGCCTACTTTCTTCTTCATCCAACAACCGCAGATCATACGTTTTATTATATAGTATCATCCCTAGTCTGCTTGTCATCAAGATTTGAACATTTGGGAAGCAATGCATTAAATCTGTGCCCCATACATCATCAAACACAATCAGACATCTCTTCCCCATGCATGTTTCTCCGAAGAATTTGACTAATTTCTCATATTCATCACCTTCTTCTTGGGCCTGCCTATTGTTGTAAGTGTTGGGATCCACTTGAGCTAGAATGCAGCGAAATAATTCACTGCGTTCACATTTTCTGCCCACTTTAACCCATGCTCGAAGGTTGAAATGTTCCTGAATCAATGGATCGTCAAATATTTTCTTAGCAAAAGTAGTCTTCCCAACTCCTGCCATCCCACTAATTGCATAGCAGCAGCAGCAGTTATCTTCTTTTTTTGCAAGAAGATAATCCCTGACTTCTTCATATTCAGCAGATAATCCCACCATGTTTGAGTTGATTCCACCAAAATCAATTCTTGAGGAAATAGGTTCGCCTTCTTCCTCTGGCATATTCTCCATCTCTGTAAAGTACCCCACCTTCAGGAACACCACTATCATGATGAAGATAGCAATATTCGGATCCAGAATCTGCAGATCTACAATGAAAGACGACAAGCCACCTCGTGAGCTTTCGAGTTGTGGAAGTATCTGGTCTACAAGGTGGTTTTCAAGTATATCTTCGAACCCCCACACGATCTCTTTGATTCGTTCATCCCAAGCATTCACCTCAGTCCGGATCTTGTAGCATTTTGTGCGGTCCAACTCTAGCAGAAGTAACTGCAAGAAACTCATCTCAATGTATGCCTCTTTTAACATTGATGAAGACGAAGGAATGTATGATATGCGAGATGATTGTAAAATATGCAGAATTGTAGTCTTAAGAGAAGCCGCTGCAGCAAAAGCGGCCATCACTCAGCTGAAATATGAAATATCAAGCAATGTTTAGGAATTGGCGGAGGAGGTGGTGGTGAAGCACCGGAATTATGGTGCAAATCAATTATTAAAATGAAAACGGTTGTTTTGTGTAATCCAAAATGACAGCAGCACATGCATCCATTAATGATACCATATATGTAATCCGCTGAGTATCAATTAGAAATCGTTTGGACCATTACAATGATTGGTAGGGGCTATGTGTTTTGATTTATGTCGATGAATGGAAGAGACGAGAGGTAGTAGGGATGGAGCATTCAAGACGAGAAGCGTAGATATGTAGGAAGAGAAAGCTACACTTAACTACAAATTAAATCTATTCAGTTCAACTCTCTTTTCAAGACCTGGGCTTGGACAATTTTTTTCTAATGGGATTGAACCAGTCCTCTATCGAACTTATCCCAAATTTTGAAGCTTGATGTATTGTTTGGTTAGTCATGTTCTTGTTTCCACCCAAATATACTGATGGATCAGTTAAATTTTAACCCACACGTGACAACCTACAATGATGTTCCATCCTAAAACCAATTAGTGGTACGAAGAGAAGACACATGGGAAAAGTGAAAGGTTGAAATAGTGAGAATGAGTTGTTGTTAAGCCAAATTCTTCATTGATTAGAATGATCTTAAACCTATATCTACAGTTATCTATAGATCTATCCGGTTCGACTCTCCTTATACAACCTGCGAAAGAACTGTAGAAAACCAGGAAAGAGTCAAGAATTTATAGCCTGTGAAGAAGTGGAGCTTAGGTCAAAAACCTTTCTTCTATTTTACATAAGCTCGGCGGAAAAAATGTATGAAGAAGTTAAGGTAATCACAGTGTTCTTTCTGTGTCATTTTCTTTAATTCTTTCCTGTTATTATTTCTGCCTTTAAGTCCTTTTGGAGCAATTGTGGTTGTTTCTGCATCATGCAAGTGTGGTAGTTGTTGCGAGCAATGAATAAGATGGCACAAGTGTGGTAGTTGTTGCATGCAATGAATAAGACGGTCCTTTGTATATTTAATTCCTCATCCATATATTCTATATTGACCTTGACGCAAATAACATTATAATTCTTCAAGTGTTATTGATCCAATTCTGTTTTTTATTTTTGCCCGTCCTGGTACAAGCTACTGAAATCACATAATAAATTAGTAGAAGAATAATATGTGTACATAGATATAAAAAAGGAGAGAGAAGATAAGTGAAGAATAACACAAAACTAATACTCCATCTTTTGGGTACGAAGTTTAAGAAATTAATATTTAAAGGTTAAAGTGAAAAGAGAATAAAGTTTGAGTGAGAAAGAGAGAGTAAAGTTGGAGAGGAATAAAATTGTTTGCGAAAAAAAAATGAAATGACTCAACTATCCTAGAATGGCTCGAAAAGGAATACAATACGACTATCTTGGAGTAGGACTCATATTCTTCACATTTTTCCGACACTTTTCTTTACTTTTCTTAAAAATTGTACAGAGTCAAAGTGAGATAAGTAATCAAAGAAAGGAAGTACTAAGCTTCAATTGGAATATAGGAATATTTGTTTGTTGAAGATAGTGGTCTCACTGTCCATTTAAACAAGCAGGGTTTTGATATTAGTCTCATCTATTAGCTTAAACAATCGATGCGGCACAAGTTTTCTTGCATCGGACAACGTAGGGCGTAACATGTTCTTTCACTTTTACCTTGAAAACGATGAATGGAGATCTTTGGTCTTGTGCTGGATTCCAAGTTGTAGAAACCCTCAACCAAACCTGCTTCCCTCATTTTAGATGTCAAATCCTCATTCATAGACTAACTGTTAAAGGAAAAGAGCACTCGACTTAAAACACATTCTACTCCTCCCTTAATCCCAAGAAGGATGACCCCTTTTTTGGTCGGCACATGAGTTTATGCAACTGTATTTTGTATGTTAAATAGAGATAACAAAGTACTACCCCCGTCCCCCAAAATTTGCTACACTTTGACCCGACACGGGTTTTAAGAAATGTAATGGAAAGTAAGTTGAAAAAGTTGGTGGGATGTGAGTCCTACTTTTAAAGTATTAGTTTTATAATAAAATGTGAGTAGGAATGAGTTAGTGGAATATGAGGTCCACTACCAAAAATGGTAAAAGTGAAGTGTATCAAATTTTCAGGGACGGACCGAAATAGTAAACTGTATCAAATTTTTAGGGACAGAGGTAGTAATAAAGATGGAATAGAGTAGAGATAAACGTGTTTCTATTTTTAGTAACGAGTCATTTTAGTTGAGACAAATTAAAAAGAAAATGGGTATCTTCGGTGGGACGGAGGGAGTATAAAATATAAGGGAAATGCCTAAAGCTTAAATCACAATAACACAGCATTTTACTTTAGGAAGAAATGGATTGAGATTGTTTATACAAATTGAAAGAAGTAGGAAGACTAACCTATTCACCAAGTTGAGAGTATAACTAGAACTTCCCATCTCAAAAAGAAGAGTAGCAACGAATTACAAAGAGAGATTCTGATCTTAATTGCCTGGCCGAAGCAACACAGCTAGCGGATTGCACTCAACTAATTCAATTGTACGCAATGTGACCATTGCAGCCGACCAATTGAGCTCTTTTAATTTGTAGCAATGCCGTAGACTTAGAAGGCCAAGGCTTGGGAGAGTTCCAAGTTGAGGACTCCAGCGCACCAAATCAGTGTCTTCAGTTACAAGTGTCTCAAGATTTAAAAAACAACCGGATTCTATATCCCACTCTAGGCCTCGAAAGGCATAGTGTTCTAACCTGAGATCCTTAAGATTTGGTAGCAGCGAACCAATGTAATTTATATCCCTCCATGGAAATCCTAAACCTTTCAACTCCAACCTTGTCAAACTTGATGGGAACATTGATAGAGGAACACAAACTCATACTTCATGTTAGGGTTCAATACAAAATAAGAAAGTATGCGCAAATCAATAAAATATTGAGATTTGACTAATTAATATTCCATTAATTTCCTAGGAATAAAAAGTATAAAAAAATAAGTGAGGTGTACCTACTATTTATAGTTAAAGTATATCGAGACTCCTGATGGCGGACGGACTAAAATGGTGAACCGGGACTTCTAATAGCGGACCGAGAGAATACTACTCCATCCATTCCATAGTAATGGAGGCATTTCTTTTCGGCACGAAGATT
This sequence comes from Salvia hispanica, assembly GCF_023119035.1. NCBI lineage: Eukaryota > Viridiplantae > Streptophyta > Magnoliopsida > Lamiales > Lamiaceae > Salvia > Salvia hispanica. Next base: position 51,395,402 of record NC_062965.1, on the reverse strand, counting down.
AAGAAAAATTGTGTCAGGTGAGTTAAGTAAAGAGAGAATAAAGTGGAAAATGAAAAAGGTAGAGAGATGAAGAGAGAAAATAAGTAAGAGAGAGTAAAGTAGGTATGGAAAAATGTGTTGATTTTTACTAAAAAGGGAAATGACTCTATTACAATGGAACGTAAGACTATTACAATGGAACGTACCAAAATGACAAAATGATTCTATTAATATCTGTTCATCAATTGCTTAGCAATAAAGGATTATTGTGACATTCCAGACTACGGTAAGTACCACAGTATCTGAACATAGAGCTTCTACAGAGAATTGAACGCTCAAATGCAAGCCTCTGAGCTTAAAAAATGGCATTCATAAAACATACAAATCACCATATAATCATGTAGCTGCTTTGGACTTGAATCTCAGAAGTTGAGGATCGATATCCCAGACATGATTACCATCATTGGGTGTTGATCACATTTAATCTTTATTTGTTATTGATGTTCATTGAGATGAGGCCACGACTCTAGATGTTAGCATCAAGTCTCATTATATAACATTCCAGCTTTATACTATTATGAGGAAAAAGCAAAAAAGTATAGCATAACAGACATGCATATGAGGAAGCAAATTGCAATACAAATAAGCCAACAATTAGGCAGAATTGAACACACAATTTGATCAGTACCAACAACCAACAATCCAAAATAAGTATAACAAGGCAGAGCTTAATTAGAAGAATCTACCTCAGTCTTTAAAACTTCTTTTTTAAGTTGATCAACCTCCGGATAAGTAGAATGAAGCAGGGGTCATAGGCTCTTCATTATCTGGAATGAACGCAAATCATCAAGCAATCAAATGCGATAGACACTTAGGGGCCGTTTGGTAGCTGTGTTACGACTAGGTAAGGGAGTAATCTGGGTTTATTTGTGCGTTTGGTAGTTTTTATGTTACCTATCTAAATAGCCCGTGTCTTGTATCCGGCCTGCACAAAGCCCACATGTTTCAACCATATATGTAAACCACAATTTTGCTGTGTTACATATTAGGATGCCTAGTTAATTTTAGTAAAATACATTTTTACCCATCAATTTTTCTAACCTTAAAAAAATATAAACGTGCCTCCATATTTTTCCTCTTCTCAAAATCTCTATTGTCTTCCTTCTTTCATTCTCTCAATCTTCCAATATGACAACGAAATTCGACGATTCCGTTCATGTATCTTTTCCAGCGACTCTATTTCTGATCAAAAGGTTAAATTTTTTGCAATTATTCTTCAAGATTTATCTGAGCAGGAGTAAAAATCTAAACTTTGGAATTGGGGGAGAAGTAGATCGATGCCAAAATAGAGAGAGACGACTTCCGACGCGTGCGGCGAAGCAACGGGACCGCACTGTGACGGAGACGACGGCCAGAGGCGATGGGTTCTGAGCGAGATGGTAGACGGCGCGAACCGAGGTGTTACGGCGATGTGTTCCAGCAGCGGCGCAGATCGCCGGAAAAAAGAGGGATATTGGGAGAGAGAGAGAGAGAGCTATTCAGAGAGAGGAAGACGAGGGAGAAGGGAGAGGGAAGGTGGCGGTGTTGGCGCCATGGAGAATCGCCGTTCGTGAAGAGGAGATTGAGGAAGATGGTGATTTTGGGATATTTGTAAATTGGAGAAGTACAGTAGAGAGATTGAGGAAGATGGTGATTTTATTATATTGGAAATTTGGAGAAGTATAGTAGAGAGAGTTGAGGAAGATGGTGACTGTAGAGAGAGAGAGAGAGAGAGAGAGAGAGTATATTAGGAATTTGTAGAAAAGAGATGCGTAGCAATTAACAGTAGAGAGAGAGTAGAGGGAGAAAGAGTTGTACTCCTCTATCCCACTACAAGTGAGGCGTTTCTTTCTGGTCGTGTTTTTGTGAAGGTAATAATAAATAGTTAGAATTGAAAAAAATTAAAGTAAGATAGATAATAATATAGAAGAGAGTCGTTCATACATTATTATCTTACTTACTTTACTTTATCTCTACTCCAACTATTTATTATTATTTTTGCAAAACAATGTCCGATTTGGAGCGCCTCACTTGTAGCGGGACAGAGGGAGTAGAAGAGAGATGATTTAATTATAGAGTAAAGGCCAAAATTAGTCCTGAACATATGACAATTTTATGATTTTGGTCCTAAATTTTACTTTTTGAATTTTTTGGTCCTGCACATATAGATATTTGATCATTTTGGTCATCCGTCAACATTTCCGTTAATATTTAACGGTAAACGATTTTAATTACAATTTTGACCAACTTAAACATATTAATTATGATTACCAACTCTCTAATTAAAACTTTAATTATTTAATGATATATAATTTAAAATACCAAATAAATAATATTTGAAAACAAAAGAAAGAGTAAGAAATAGGTCCAGGCAATAATTCGAAAGTTCATTCTCACACTTCGACAGCGCCGTTCTCCTTCTCTCACTTCGACAGCGCCTTCTCCGAGCGGCGTTAAGCGGAGCGAGAACTAAGCTTGTTGTCGTCCAACCTTAGTTTATTGGCCGAACGAAGAAACCCTAGATGGAGAAGGAGAACGAGAAGGGGGAGGGGAAGGGGAAGGGGAAGAGCGCCTGCCTCTCAAAATCGAATCCGACTGAGAATCGACCTCAAGCACCGCCTCCTACTGAGAATCGACCTCAACTACCATCTCCGACTCAAATTCCACCACCTGCCTCTCAAAATCTACTGCAACCACCACCTCCGACTGAAATTCCACCGCTTCCAAGACGTAATGTATGGGCCCCAACCGCTTATTGTGAAGGTGAAATTTTAATTAAAAGTAGATGATTAGGGTTGTTTCAGTTTCAAAGTGATTAAGGTTTCACTTGTTGGGGAATAATTTTGATTTTGGATTCTGGGGCTATATATAGATGCATCACTATGAAATTTTTTTGGAATGTGGATTGTGGAGGAACAGTGAACTCGAATTTATTGTTGTTGTGTGTGTATGGCTTGTCATGTGGGGTTTAATTTTTAGGTGGTGAGGGAAAATGTGGGGTTTATTCTTTTGGTTTTCTCAGCGAGGAAGATTCATTTTTTTCTATTTATCATAAATAATTTATGATATTATTTTTAAAAAAATTGATTATTAAATAATTAAAAATTGCTTAAGTTGGTCAAAATTGTGATTAAAATCATTGACTGTTAAATGTTAATGGAAATGTTGACGGAGGACCAAAATGATCAAATTTCCATATGTGCAGGACCAAAAAATTCAAAAGATAAAGTTTAGGACCAAAATCGTAAAATGGTCATATGTTCAGGACCAATTTTGGCCTTTACTCTTAATTATATTGGAAATTTGGAGAAGTATATTGGGAATTTGCTTATATTGAGTAGAGAGAGTGAGCAATTATTCTTCAAGGATACTTTAATTATTAACTTAAATTAGTGAGGTTAATTTTGACCATCATAATTTTATCCTTAGTTGTAACTAGGGCTGGGGAAAAATATCGAAAAAATGATGTATCGCTCGTATCGTATTGAAAAATATCGAAAAATTATCGAATTTTCGATATATCGTAATTTTCGATACGATACGATATCGTATCGTAAGTTTTCGATACGATAACGATATGAATTTCCTTATATCGCGATATATCGTTTTATATCGAAAATACGATATATATCGAAAATTTTCGATATATCGATATTTTCGATATTTTCGATATATATCGATATTTTATTTTCGATATATATCGATATATATCGAAATTTTCGATATATATCGATATTTAACGATATATCGAATTTTGATACGATATATCGAAATATCGATACGATAACGATATGAAATTTTTTAATATCGAAAGTTCGATATATCGAAACTTTCGGTACGATAACGATATGAAATTCTTTCATATCGATATTTTCGATACGACACACGATACAACGTTTTCGATACGATATATCGTATCGACCCACCCCTAGTTGTAACTTATTGTACCAAACACTTAAATAGAATAATTCATAATTATCTTAAGCTATCAAACACCCAATTAAAATAAATAAACTAATTGGAACTATGATAACTATCACAAATTATATATGTCTAGTCGAAACATGACATAGCTACCAAACGAAGCCTTATTATGATATCCTACTCTAACTTTGACATCTACGGTTAGTTTGGCATTGTCATTGGTCCTCCTTTCGACCTTAAATGAAATAAGAACGAACGAAAATATGCAGAAACTAAGTTAAGAACAACAAAAGCAACCAACTAGACCTACAATTTCGCAAGAAATAAATGAACTTTACTTGAACTAAGAAGAGTAAATGCTACAAAATTCTTTGTTCAATAAAAACAAATCATTTACATACAAATAAATGCAAACACCATACAGAATCAACAGAACATCTAACTACCATAAAAGCAAAAGTAGCAATTAACTAGAAATGGAAATGCAAGAGTTGTTAAACTAAGCTAGAGAGTTTTAAGTGGAAATAAATCAAAGTAGTGAAAACTAAAATTTCAGATATCTTTGTTTGTGATAAATTTTCTAATTAAATACTTCCTCCCAACCGCACAACAGTAACCACACGCACATGTGAGCCGGTAGCGCGCTCTAAACTAAGTAACTTTCTCTCAGTTGCAACTGGAAATCCGGCCCACAGATTGGCCAATCTTCACTACTCAATGCGCTCCCACTCGTGCCTATCCAAAATGACCACAGATCCCTGCCACAAAAGCATTTTTTCATGCAGATAAGTTCCATTTTATCCATTCAACTCAGATTGAAAACAAGTGACACAAATCAGCCTATCAATCTTTCTCTAATATGTCAACTAGCTTGTGAATTAAAAGTGAATAAACTCCTACATATAACTAATGTAAACACAAAAGCAAATTTACATTTGTAGACCTTCACCTATATTCATGCTCCGTCCGTCAATGATAATTAAGTAATGAGTATAAAGTTGACTTGGCTCAGGTTTGAAAATGTAATGAAAACTAGATAGTTAAAGTTACTACAACGTTGGACCTAGTTTTCTGATAAAATGTGAGTGAGACGAGTTAGTGTAAAGTGAAGTTTATTATCAAAAGTAGTAAAAAACAAATGAGACACTTAATTGTGGATGGATGAAAAAGGAAACGTGAGACACTTAATTGTGCACGCAGGGAGTACACTAGTGAGCTTTATACAACATGCAAACCAACATATTAAAATTACATAATCAAACATGTCGCTGTTGTCTTTAGTATTTTTCACACACATTATTTGTCTTTAGTATTTGTCACATAAATTAACTCACAGTAGTGTCGGTCACAAAAAATTTGAATATTTGCGTTTCATTAACCTCAAAATTCCAACAAATCACGATGTATGCTTATATTTATGAAGCATAACTTGCTATCTGACCCCTTTTTCCCTCTCATTTCCTGATAAATCAGAGTTAATTAATAACATGTGGGCGATATATATTTATATATGAAAAACATGCTACGTGATTTAAACCTCCCCAATTTCTAGAGATCAAACTCACATTCATAAAATGACTAGTAAAAAGAAAAAGCAGCCAACAACCTAAAACACGCATCTGCACTAAAATATAACCAAAACACTTACGAGCACAAGCATTTTAGTTAAGAAATAAGTGAATTGATGTGGTTTTGAGCAAATTAAAGGGAGTACGAAGACTAACCTCTTAACCAAGTTGAGAGTTGAGCTAGGACTTCTTGTATCAAAAGGAAGAGTGAGAACAAATTTTAAAGAAAGCTTCAGGCTTTAATTGCTTGGCAGAAGCGACGGCTAAGGGGTTGCACTCAATTAACTCAATTGCAGTGGTGACCATTGAGTTATCACGCGTCCAATCGAGTTGTTGTAATTTGTAGCAATGACGCATGCTTAGGAGATGAAGCCTTGGGAGACTTCCATGCTGAGCTATCAATCGGATCAAATCGGTGTCCTCAATTACAATTGTCTCAAGTTTCAAAAAACTCCCTGATTCTATATTCCACTCGGGGCTTCGGAAGGCATAGTCTTCTAAACGGATATCAGTAAGATTTGGTAGCATCGAACCAATGTCATTCATGTGCTTCCATGGACACCCTAAGCCACTCAAACTCAAGATTGTCAAACTTGATGGGAACATTGAAAGAGGAACCATAAACTCACACTTAATATCATAATACTTCACAGAAAATACAAGCATATTCAATTTCTGTTCCTCTGATATATAACCCTGATATATAACCCAAGTACTCATTAGGCTTCTATCATCATCTTCGTCATAAGGCTTCAAATCTACCACAATGCTTCAAATCTACCACAATGGATAAATTATTTAAATTAGGGATTCTCTTGAGAATTTCACTTGTGCAACTCTTTTCACTCACCATAAAGAGTGTAAAGTCTATCCAATGCAGCAGCAGAAGAATCAGGGATCGGTAGGTCTTTCCCCCATACCTCAATATTATGTAGTTCTTGCATGTCCCATACTTCCACCGGCATACATGACAAAGCTCCACATTTCTTAATGTTTATATGTTGATTGGTAATCAAGAATTGAAGGTTAAAAAGGTTGGATATAGAAACTTGGATTTCTTTGTTGCAGGTTAAGCGAGGGTAGTTTAGACAATTTAGTTTGAAAATTTCAAGGGGAAAATGATAAAATCGGACCCTTCCAGCTTCTAGAACCATGAGCAACTTGAAATCCATTGCATGTATGGGCATCGCATATTCGTGGTAAGGACCAAGACAAAGGAGAGAACGTACAGTGGATGCACAATCATTTTTTATTTTTTCACACAAATCTTTGATGGAAAATAGAGAGATGGAATGGGCACATAACCGACGTTGATCTTTCACAACATCATCGTACCTTTGTTCAACATGCAAAAACATAATCCTAGTTGCTTCTTTCTTACAAAAGAGCTGCCAGCAAGAATGCCCACGAAACATTTCCTTTGAAAACCAAGAATTTACTCTGATATCAAATAGAACAAGGTGGTACAAGTCAGCAAGGGTTGCCATGCCTTTGATCAAAACATCATCAACAGTTTTTATATCATCCAGAATTTGTTTACCAAAAGGCTCAAGAAACCCCTCAGTTTTCAACTGGTTTAAAATGATGTGTAGTTGAATATCTATGTACGAAGGGTAAGCTCCCATATACAGAAATAACATCTTCAAATTTTGAGGTAAGTAGTCATAGCTTGGGAAAAGTACCTCTGTTATTTGATCATATACATCCACAAATACTTAATTATGTTGTTTTTCAGCCACCTCAGTCCAATTTTCTATGATTGTTTCCTCTTTAGATAGGAGCTCGTGACTATCATAAGTTGAAGACCTTCACATTTTTTGGCAATCTTCTCTCCTCGTTCATCAAGGTGAGGAGGGAGACCCTCTTCACCGAACAACTTCTAGACAAGTAATTTCTTACTTTCTTCATCATTCAACATGCGTAGTTGAAAGTGCAGGTTTTCTCTCGGTCAATGTATGTAACTGCAAGAGTGTATCTAACTGATCAGGGTGAGATTCCCGACCCAGCCGAGTCGTTGGCACGATAACCGGAACCTGGTATCAAACAATTATTCCTCAACCCACTTCTACTGATTAGTATAATGGAGGTAAGAGTCGAATTCCACAAGGATGGACACGTTCGAATACTGCGGTGACATTCCTGGGTGTTTTTGGTTAGCTACCACGCTTGGGTTGAGATTTTACCTAGGCGAGAAATAAAGGTGGTACTCTACTGACTAGTTGGCGTGAAAATAAAAGGCATGTGGTTGGGTTCGTGAAAATAGGGGACAAAGTGTCTCAGAGGTATACGAAAAGTAGACAGTTACTAAAGGGGAAATTTAGACAACAAGGTATATCTGGTGGTGGCTGGTTGGTTTTCTGACAAGTCTGAAAGGTACAACTGAAAAGTAGGGAACAAAAGTAAAAGTAACTTAAAAGTAAAGTGGTCCAAACTAAAGTTGATTTTGACGTTTTCTTCTTCACCAAGTATTAACAGAAATCATATGAACACAAACACCATAACTAAACTCAGATTCATAACTTCAAACTCAAGATCCATAGATTAAAATGCTCAAACTTAAAACGAACGGCGAAACTGCAGTTTACCTCTACTGACAAACATGCAAGGTGGTGATTATAATGCAGAACGAAAGACTCATGCACGAAAATTAGACTGAAACATAACTACCACCTCAGATTAACAACTCCAGATAAGAAAACACTTCGAAATTAAAAGCAACGACTAGATCTAACTTTCCTAGGCAGAATGAAGCAAACTCGAACCAAAACGACATACGAAATAGAAACTTCATAACTTAAAAGTTGGATCTTCACCGAGTATTTCAAAAGGCAACAAAGATAAATGTTTGCGACAAATCCAACGACGAAAACAGGTAAAAATTAAGCTAGAAAGCAAAATAACGATTGTTTTGCCACTCCGGGCGATGATACTGCTATACTACTACGGAAACTGGCTGGAACGGTGGATCGATGACTTCTCCGGCAGACTCTTGGACGTCAAGTGACCATAGCTGTGGCGAGGAACGAGAGATTGGACAATGCTGAAGGACTGATCTTCTAGAGAGAATTCTACTAAGTGTGTTTTGAGAACCGAGAACTTAGAACTCCTAACCGAACTCTAAGGAACCAACTCTATTCTCTCTCTCCAAGTGGCTTCTTTTATAGGGAGGCTTGCCCTTGCTTTTAGGGTAGATTTCCTTCACGTTTTGACTTTTCTGCCCTTGTTAATGATCATCCCAGCCTATCCTTCTTCTCCATCTCGAGCCTTTTCTCCGGCATGCATCCCGGTCAGTATTGCACCCTTCTGGCGCCCTTTTCATTTGCGTCACCTGAATTGTCTCTTACTGACTTGGATCCCTTAATCCTGCACACTTGAGCAACTATTTTGCAGATAATACATGCATTTCACGACATACTGACCAGTAACCAAGGCTTAGAATACGACTTATCAGTAGTCTACACGCAATTTGGCATTCTTCTAAATTTTTCGTGCTCGTTAGCAAGATTCAGACATTATCTTGTGGCAAGTTATCCATAACTCGTGCGTCCCATTTCCATACATCATCCAACACAATGAAACATTTGTTATCCTTCAACCTCTCTTCCAAGAGTCTAACTAATTTCTTATCATTTTCTTCATCTCCTAGGGTAAGGCTTTATTCGCGATCCACTTGAGCTAGAATGCATCGCAATATTTCAATTGATTCACATTTTATGCCCACTTTAACCCATACTCGAAGCTCGAAATGACTCTAAAGTGATGGATCATCAAATATTTTTTTAGCAAATGTCGTCTTTCCAAACTCCTGCTATCCCAAACATTCCAATGTGGTTCTCTTTATTTTCTTGAAGAAGACAATCCCTTAACTCTTCAAATTCTTTGGATAATCCAACCATGTTTGAGTCGATTCCACCAAAATTAATTCTTGAGGAAAGAGGTTGGCCTTCTTCTTCAGGCATATTGAGTAGTTCAATATCGAATTCCGCCTCCATCACCGCGACCCTCTGGATGAAGCAATCAATACTCTGTCGGAGACTCTGCAGATCTACCGAGAAAGACAAGTGATCTTGTGGAAGAATCTGTTCATACACATGAGATTCTAGTAAATCTTCTAATTCCCACACGACCTCTTTGACTCGTTCGTCCAAATCATTAACCTTCATCCTGATCTTACTGCAGCTCGTGTCGTCCAATTTTAGTACAACTTTCTGAACGCAACACATGGCCTCGTAGGCGGGTTGTATGATTTGTGGAGAGGGAGGAGCTAGTGAGATGCGAGAGGAATGTAGAATAGTCCGAATGGTATTCTTGAGAGAAATCGCAGCACCGTAAGCCGCCATGACATAGCTTGATTGAAGTATCAAGTATAGGCTGTGGTTGCGAAGCTGAATGAAAGGAGTTTGCAACGGCGTAAAGTGGTGGTGGGATTTTGGTAATCGCATGTAAAATTGGATGTGCTAATCACGTGTGGTGTATCGATTAAAGATACCACGATGCACGCCCGTATACTCCGCTCAATCAATCAATTCAATATTTAAACATTGTTGGAATCCTAACAATTATACAGCGTTTGTGGGTTCAAGCCCAAATCACGGCAGTAGGATTTTGGATTTTAGGTAAATGTATGTATGTAAAAGTGAAAATGGTAATCACGTGTAGTGTAGTGTATCGATTAACGATACCACGATGCACGCCCAATTGAATATTTGAACTTTGTTGAAATTCTATCAATTTGTGTTGGAATGCTTTGTTATTAAATGGAGGTGAAATCGGAATCAAAATTAGTCCAAGTTTGTGATATTATGGACTAACATGCTTAATTATTTGAATTATTTGCTATACATATATTAAATTAAATATGTATCTGACAAGTAATATTAATTAAATGAATTGAAATTTTGATTGCACACATGTGACATAACAAGAAAATTATGAAATGAATATAGTTTAAATATATCATTTTGTGTGAGAAATGAAAAGGAATAAAATTAGTGATCCATAATATCACAACCTTTGGCCTAATTTGGCATTTCTGAAATATCATGAACTGACCCCTTTTATTAATTCACCATGTATTGGAAAATATAGTACTAGCTGATTTTGTGGGAAATTCATCATAAAATTTAAATTTATAATATTTGCGACCAGCTTTTATGTTCGGCCAAAGTTTATAACAAAATTTAATGAATTAAAAAAATTTATGACCACTTTAATAAAAATAATGGTAGAAACAAAATGATACATCTAAAAATGAACCTCCCTACATATTTAATTACAATACGAGAAATGTAAAAGAAATATCATTAATTTGTCCATACCTGCACGATTATTGAAGTCGACAGCATAACCAACACCAAAATACTAGTACAGTACTACTTAGCATACACAAGAATATCTCATCATACGATGGCACATAAAAGTGCAAGAATCAAGCACTCACAAACAAGATTTCAGCCTATATAACAAACATTAAAATACTAACATTTCAGCCTACGCAAGAAACGACAAACAACAAACAAATTTGAAAAGAATTCAAATAAAATCCAATGAAATGAAATATGCAAATTTACCCAGGCATGTATGAAGTTATTTCTTTCATTTTGGCTGCCATCTTTCTTCAGCTCCCTTGCTTTCATGCATGCCTCTCTGAGACTATTGTGATTTGGTTTTCAGAAAACACGTCATGAAAGCTCGCGTACAATGTAGGGCATGTCCGGACGAGTATCTTGTCTAAATAGAAGGCACATTCGAGCTAATTGAACCATCTGTTGCAAATAAATCATCATCATCATAATCATGAAATGAAATGCAAGACTTATCTATTAGCCAAACTAGTTATCAATCTACCTTTTCAACTTCCTCGGGGGGGCAGTCTTCTTTTAATCTAGCATCCACAATCTCGTGTACCTTGCCTGAATCAAGCTGTGGTAATGCATGGTATCATATTACTTTCAAAGTTATCAAACATATAAACAAAGATAAACAAGTTGCTGCATACCCATGTCAAAAGGCGGTTCATTGGATGCCATTTGGGATCAACTGTCAAGAGCTCAAGGAGAATCACACCAAAGCTGAAAACATTACTCTTTTGAGTGAACTCACCATTCCCTCTACAATTCAAAACAGCAGCAATTACTACAAATTCAAACTCATCATTAAGTAAAACTACAGAAATAAACCTACTCTGGAGCATCATAACAACTCTTGACATTAGGTTGACACTCAGCCCAAGTTATCTTTGCAGTTTCATCATCAAAAAGAAAAACATTGCTGGATCTTAAGTCATGATGAATCAAATGATTTTCGTGAATGTAGCATAATCCCCTTGCAATCCCAACAGCAATCTTGGTTCTTTGGGACCAAGATAAGACATTCATATCTGCTTCTCCGAGAACATAAAGAGTAAACATGCATGCAGGATAGGATTCGTCTTCAAACTTGTTGTTTTGAATAATATTTAAAAAAAAAAATTAACCAACCGCGAAGAATATCATGTAGGGACCTTTGTGTGGAAAACCCATACACCAGAAACTGCCGGCCACCATTCAAACAATAACCAATTGGTTGAACCACGTTTTCATGTTTCAAGCTAGATACTGTTGAGACCTGCATAACCATGTGTTAAACATACATCAATCGAGCCATTCAGAAAAGATGTTAAATAACTATTGCTAAACCTGTGCTACAAAGTCATGCTCTGGCATGTTGTCGAGCCATTTAACTATTGCTTCTTGTCCACTTTTGAGTACTATATGGAATACATCTACCTCTCTCACTGAACTAGAACTCATACTCATGGGAATAAAACCATCATGCATGTGCCGAGCCTTTGAATACTGTGCGAAAAATTCACGCTCTTGTATGTACTCGAGCCTTTGAAAATTTTCTTCGTTTCCACTTTTGTCATTTACTCCTCTGTCTGCACTAACACTCAAATTCCCGGGAACAACATCATCAATCGTGTGCTTTATTTCAGGTGCTTGAAATTCTTCATTAATGTAACTTATTTCAGCTAGTGGAATGGAAGGGACATAAATTGGCAGCATATTGATAGTATGATGCACAGTTAAGCCAGGGACAGCCTTTGACTGCTTATCAACGTCAACTGTTGATCCTGTGTCCATAGCCAACGGAAAGAATTGCATGATCAACCATCACAAGTTAAGTTAAACATTCAATATATGTAAGTTATATATACAAAAGAAAGAATTCACTTTTACCAGATACTTCAACACTAACATCATTACTAATATCCTTCATTTCAGGTAATGCAAAGGCAGGGACATCAACTTCAACTTCAACTTCATTCACATCCTTTTGTGTTGACATTATAAATATTTGTAAATATAAAGAACTCACCTTTGCCAGATGGCAAAACTGTAGTTTTTGGAACTCTGTTCCAATTAGGCCAGAATTGTAATTTTTGTGTCGTCGTCCCTTTCATCTCCTGATGTTCAAGGGCTAACTCAAGCTGTGCCACAACTCTAGTCATCGTGAGTCGTTTCTTGGGTTCAGGATGCAAACATCTTTTCACAACCTCAACAAATGTCTTGAGGCAATCTTGTGTGATATCTCCCTTCAAATTTGAAGCTACAATCTGGTCAGCTTTCCCATTCCGAATCTTTTCTTGAGCCCACATGCTCATACAGAGCTCATTTTCCGCAAGCCTCTTGTCAACCGCTGGTCTCCCAGTCAACACCTCCAATAACACTACTCCGAAAGAATATGTGTCACTTGCTCTTGTAAGTCTGCCGGAGATAAAATAACTTGGATCAAAATACCCAAATGAGCCCTTAACATTTGTGAAAACATGGCTCTGTAAGATATCATTCTCTAAATGTTTGGCTAATCCGAAATCTGAAACCTTTGCAATGAAATATTCATCTAAAAGGATGTTAGTAGGCTTGACATCGCGGTGTATGATGGAGCAACCAGAGTGAAGATAGTCCAAACCTCGCCCAGCTCCAATACATATCTTAAGTAGTTCATTCCATGAGAGAGTTGAGCCGCCCTTGCTATTCTTGTGGAGGTGATCTGCTAGCGTTCCATTCAACATGTAGTCATAAACAAGAATCATCTCTCCATCCTCATCGCAGTATCCAATAAGAGATACTAGATTACGGTGTCGGAATTTACTTAATGTTTCAATCTCCGCCGCAAACTCTGTCTGCCCTTGACTCGAATTTGATCCTACACACCGCTTTATGGCCACAACAGATGACCCTTTATCAATGAAGCCCCTGTAAACTTCACCAAAACCACCCTTTCCGATCACTTGCTCAAAACTGAAATCTCCGGTAGCTAAGTTGATTTCGGCAAGTGAGAATCGACGACAGAGTTTCTCAGCCGTTGAGGATGTCATCTTTTAAGTTAAGGATAAAGTTGGTTTCAAGTTGCAACGATACCACAAATGCACCAAAGGATAGTTTAAATCTACAATAAATGTCCCGCAATATGACCCTCTTGAATTACACCTCACCCTCCTAAAATTTGTCATCATTTCATTCGGCACAAATTTCAAGAATTGTAACAGAAATTGGATTAAAAAAGTTAGTAAGATACGTATCATACTTTTATATACTCTCTTTATCTCTCTATAAATGAAACGTTTTTCCTTTTAAGGCTGTCCCATCAACAAACGTTATTCTATCTTTAGTAACTCACAAAAACAATACTACATAAAATCTTGTACCGAAAAACAAATATTTCACGTTTAATGGAACGGAGGGAGTATTAGTTTTGTAGTAAAATGTGTGATAATGAGTTAGTTGAATGTTGGTACCACTATCAAAAATGAAAAAATGAAAGGTAACAAACATTGTAAGACGGTTGAAATGGAAATGGAAATAGATGATAAATTTTTGGGGACATAGTGAGTATATAGACACAAACTGGATGTAAGATACGCTTAATTTTAGTCTTAAGAGAAGCCGCCATCAATGAAAATGGGAAGTGGTGGCGAATCGCCAGTATTTGAACTGATATTTTTAAATGAAAATGATTGTTTTGTGCCTATGCAAAAAGAGAGCGGTGCACATGCATCGTTTAATCTGTAGAGATATTGTATAGAAATTGCTTGTTTCTTTTTAGATATTTGGTGCGATAGTTGTGATATATAAATAGGTGATGTGATCCATATGTCCATTTTGCTCGTTTCCTTATAGATATGAGTTGTGATGATGTGATATTGTAGAATATAAATATGACCCATTACTAAATGTGTATATTTTCATATCTTGTTTTAAAAGGAAAATTTTGTTTATATTATCTTTTGCCTGAAATTATGCATATATAGGGTTGTGATCAATTGAAATTTTTTAGCCTAATTGAGAATTGAGATGCATCATCAACCACTCATTTTTATTAAATGAGTGATTCAGAATTTTCCACATGGAAAATATTTTTAGCTTAATTAATTATGAAATGACAGAATGGTAATTTCATGGTACATTTTATTCAATAAATACTTTTTTTTTTAGTTTTGTTTTGTCAACTATACACATATAATGTCAACTACATATACAATTCATGTCAAGTACATACGTATAATGTCAACTATGTGTACAATCTATGTAAACTACATATATAATTCATGTCAACTAAACACATATAATATCAACTACATATAAAATTCATGTTAACTATACACATATAATGTCAACTATAAGTTGTTGACATTTGATGTGCAACCTATTGACGATAATACCCCCGAGTTGACATAATCTAATTGCAGTTGAAATTTCGAAAATATTGTGGAAGAGTGGCTGAAAATGCATCTCAATTCTCAATTAAGCTAAAAAATCCCAACCTAATAAGACCCTATAGTATTATAAATACATAGAGAGCTTTTATGCTCTACTATTAATTTATTTATTACATTCCTAGCTAGGGGTGCGTTATAATGCTAACTTTTTTTAAATTGCTAACTTGCTAACTTATCAACGTAGTGAATTAAAAATATCAACACGATCACATTAAAATGTCAACACATATATATGTAGACATTTTAATAAACTGTGTTGACATTTAAATATTAATGTCAACACAATTATTAAAATATCAACTTAAGTTTATGTTGACATTTCAGTATCATCGTATTGACATTTTTCACTATATCGATTAGTTAGCAAGTTAGCAATTTAAGAAAAGTTAGCAATGGATCACACCCCTCCCTAGCTATTTGTTAAAATAAATAAATATTTAAGGAATTAGAATTGCGGCAGTCCCTTATTCAAATTTGAAATATCAAATTTGATTTGATTTTTTTTTTGCATTTTCAGACCGGATGAGATTATTTTTTACTTCAGATTTACGTATGTTGTTAAAATAATATTTATTCTAATCTTATTTAATATCAAAATAAGATTTATGTATGTTATTAAAATAATATCAAATTCAGATTTACGTATGCTATTCTAATCTTGGAATATTATTTGTGCCAATTCAGATTTACGTATGTTATTCAAATAATATTTTTTCAGAAATTTCTGAGTTTTATGTAGATCTTCGTTCGTAATCGATGACGATTTGCCACTCTCGTCACTCCATCAGTTATCCAACTGTGAATCTTCTCCAGTCAATTCCTTTACTCAAGGTTTTAATATTGCATGGCCAATATTCTATCAAATCTTAAATCTAGAAAAGAGGAAATATCACAAGACGGCGAAAAGAGTGTTATCGAAATCTTGACTTGGGCCACGATTTGTTAATATATAATCAAACTACTATTATGATTATTTTGGTTACGATATTGGAAACGATCGACATACAATATATTTGGGTCAATAATGCCCATTTCCATTTTTATTGAATGACTCTTTCGATCATATGTTGTAAGAATTGATTGAACAATTACATAAAGCTCTCTATGATGATTAACTGAGAACGACGGAAAAGGAGATAAACTGTAGAGCGGAAGCGTACCTTGATCTATGACAAATTGAACGGCGAAATTGCTTTGCAGTGGTTATGGATCTTCCAGACGATCAGAGACATTCTTTGCAATAGTCTGCCGAGAGAATACAGAGATATCGAATGTTCTTCTGACGTCTGGGGACCATAACCCTAGCTTATATTTATATTAAATATAAACCCCTTTATTTTCTATTCGGTCCCTCATCAAATAGAAAATCACTTTATGGTATCTACACTTATTTCCATAACAAATAAATACACTTTAGCCCAAACCTTAATCTTTATTGGATCACTTTAATTGGTCAACTGAAAGATAGCCATACACATTAAATTAGTCATGTGGAAGCCCAAATTTCTAACAATCTCCCACTTGGGCAACACATGACACCAAATAAATGTGTACAAACCGAATGAGCGCTCAAAAGTGCTATCACATAGTGTATTTCCGAACAATCTTATTATCAACCATATCGACATAGGACTAAAGGGGCAGTCACCATATTTTTTCATGATTAAACCCATCATTAATCACATATGCAAATATAATCAACAACAGATCAAATAGCATGGAAATTTCATGTAAGGTGATCATACATGCTTATTTCCAACTGGTCCTCCCAAAGTGAGATCAAATAAAAAATAATGGACAAAACATAATACTTTATTTCTGCAGAGAATAACATGAGTTTATAACTTCATGTTCAAAACACAATATAGAGCAACAACCCTAACTACTCCCACTGAACGGAAGTACCCTTAAACAACATAACACCCATTTGGACTACATACCCATGAAAGACCTTGGGTGATAGCCCCTTTATGAGCGGATTTGTCATCAACAAATCCGTTCCCTTACGCTCTATATGCATTTGTCCATTCCGAACTCTTTATTTAACAACCAGGAAGCTCCTGTTGTTTTAGAATATAATACTGCAGAGTTATTGTCACAACATAACTTAAGTGGTCTTTCAATACCTTACAATATGCAGCCTAGTGACAAAATTTCACAGTTATATTCATTAACTAGATGCCCCAAAACAAGTTACGAATTCTGTTGTCATGGCAGAAGTAGCTACAAGTGTTTGCTCAGCACTTCTCCACGAAATGGCTCTACAGCCAATATACACACGTAACCTAAAATGGATCCTTTACTGTATTGGCATCTAACAAAATCAGAATCAAAATGCCTAAAGATCTCTCCAAATGATCCGATTTTCTGTATGCGAGCATGTAATGCTTAGTTCTCTATAAATATCTCATAACCCGTTTTACTGCTTCCTAATGATCCATATCGGGTTATTGAGATATCTGCCCAACCTATAAACAATTAAAAATAAATTGAGTCTAATACACACTTGAGCACACATTAGGCTCCCAATCACCGAAGTATATGGAACCTTCTGCATTTTCTAAATCTCAAGATTTATCTTAGGGCACTGAATGAGACTAGGTTTGTCTCCTTTAGTCATAGGGGTATTTCTTTACTTGCAATTATGCATCTCAAATACTTTAGGCACCTTTTCACTATATCCCTTCCGTGACAATCGAAAATTATTTCTTTCGATTCCAAATACAAAAGAGGCTTCCCCAAGATCTTTCATCTCAAATTTATTCGAGGGAAAATTCTTGGTGTTAGTGCAACATATCATTATCGAAAATTATTTCTTTCGATTCCAAATACAAAAGAAGATGCATTTGCTCCCACTGAACTTGTGATACACACAACCATCAATAGCATTCTTTCTAAATCCAAATGAAAGAACTACTTCATAAAATTTGTGGTACCATTGATGAGAGTCTTAATTGAGGTTGTTGAGATTGACTTTAAATGATATCATCCGCATGAGATTGAATGTTTACAACAATATCATCTTGAGGTTCTTAATATGCTTCTTTTTCAATGATAGTAATTGGTACATGATCAATGTCAGAAGCAGTAGTAGGTGTCTATACAGACTCCTCCTCAAAAGTAATGTTCCTTAACACATTCTTCCCCCCAAACTCAACATCCTCAAGGAATACTATATTTCTCGTCCAAACAAAAAAAAAAAAAAAATAGTTCCTTTTGTGGGATCATAAAATTTAAAGAGTATAATCCCCTTTTGGTCCTTTACATATGGCCGATTTTTGATTTTGGTCCATAACATTCACTTTTCAAAAAGTAAGTCCGAAACAAATGAAAAATGATATCGTTTGCATCCTTTTTTGACGGCACCGTCAATTCTCGACGGTCAACCGTCAATTAGCGAAAATTTGACCCGATTAGCTTATTTTAATTACTGTAGCTAATTTAATACTATTTTTTTTCTATTTTCCGCTTTTACATTTTTAAACCCTAAATTAAAACAATGAAAATACTATAATAAACAAATCTCTGCAGCTATAATTAAAACATTCATTTCATTCAAATTTCTCCCCCCTTTTTCTCTCGCTCATTCTTCTTCTTCCTCCCCAAGAACCCTAATTCTTTTTCTCCATCTCTGCAACAACTAAACACCTTCGAACATGGGTCGTTCGTCGTGTAGCCAGAACGTCGTCTCCGTCGACCGCGACCGCGTCCTTGACTTCGGAGACTTCCGATTTAGCTACCCTTTCTGCTATTGTAAGAAGATGGCGGCGCTCCGTATTGTCATCGGACAAGGCAAACCGTCGAGGGGGAAGCTTTACTTCACATGTGAGACGAAGGAATGCGGTTTCTTCAAGTGGTGTGAGCCGAATCGTAATGTCGAAATTACGAGCCAAATCGGGCCAAATCGGGCCTCTTCTTCGTCATCCTCGGTCGGTGGTGCCGATTTTGAGGAACTGGGTTTGAATTTGACCGTAATTACGAAAAAAATCCAGAAATTAATCAATATTTTGAGCTTTGTTGTTCTTTGTTTTGTTGTTGTTGCAACACTTATATGTATATTCAAGTAATTTGATGTAGTATTTGTGAATCCTTTTTGAATGTCGAAGTAGGTTTGAATTTGTTGTTGTGTTGCTCGAATTTGAATTCTGCAGTGATGTTCTAAATCGCCAGAAAGCCCTAATTGGAGAGTCGTAAAGTATAAGTCAAAGTAGTCCTTCATATAAATTTTTTACTTCCATTTGGTCCTGAACATTTAAGCACACCAAAGCCTCTATGTGATTGTTTCTTCGTCGACTATGTCAATAAATCGACATCAAATTGAACCAATAAATGGATAACAAAATACACCTGAACCTGATTATGTCATAAGCCATTTACACCTGATACATGCTCAAAAACAGCCACAATTACATGTTACATCCACAAAAAAATATTGTCATA
Source organism: Salvia hispanica (assembly GCF_023119035.1). Classification (NCBI taxonomy): domain Eukaryota; kingdom Viridiplantae; phylum Streptophyta; class Magnoliopsida; order Lamiales; family Lamiaceae; genus Salvia; species Salvia hispanica. The sequence goes on along the minus strand of NC_062965.1, from coordinate 51,375,689 downwards.
ATGCCAACATCAACACTATCAAACCTTAACACCATCAAAACCCCAAAAACCATCAAACCCCACAAAACCATCAACACCAAATATTCATTGTATTTGTTACACAACATGACACGATTTTTAAAGTCAAATGCCAACATCAAACACCCTTCTTCTTGTTGGGTGGTTTCTTCTTCGCGGGAACAGAGGCAGTAGTATATGAGGAGCCGGGTTCTGCAAACATATCCGCAACCGCACTTGAACAACTTGCCCTATTGTGGCCGGGTTGGTGGCACAATGTACAAGCCTGCTGTTCTTTATCACGATTACGCTCCCTCCTAACCGTTGACCCTACAAATAGTTTAGAAAAGAAGTGTCATTGATTATTGATTATTTGAATGAAAATAGTTCCAAAAAAAAGTTATACCTTTCGATTTTCCCAACTGAATGCTTTGGGGACATCTCCTTTTGTTGTGTCCTTTTTCACCACAAAGCCGACACTTGTACTCCGGCATAAGCCCCTTCCTCGACATTTTCTGGCGTCCATCCTCTCCATCTCGGACCGTGACAACTTGATGGGTTATCCTTGCTGCCTTTGCTTTGACCTTGCTTCTTGCAGCCAGTTCTTCAGCCGTTTTTTGCCTTGCTCCCTTCGGACGTCCGGGCAATCGAGTAAGGTCTGGTGGAACGATATCGGGATGAGGAGTCCTTGGCCACATATCTGGTCCGTGTACCGGGTAGATGATGGGCGCGTATACCAATTGCAACGTCTCCGTTGAGTAGCATTGAGCTACAAAGGAGTCCACATCCTCCCCAGTCATCTGAATAGCAGCAATCGCATGTGGGCACGGTAACCCGGTCAACATCCAACGCCTACAGCTACAACTCCGATCCCGTATATCCACCACGAACTGCTCATTGAATTTGGTGTTCACCTGATACACCCATTCACCAGCCTCTCTCACCATACAATCTCCAACCTTTTCCTTTAGCTTCTCAAGCTTCTTCCTTATCTTGGGTCCGATACAATCCTCCAACTTTGCAGCCATCTTCCGTCGGGTGGTGAACCTGTCCATCAAATACATTCGGATACATTCCAGCATGCCATACAAGGGCTTGTCCCGCGCAAACAATAGGACTTTGTTATAACATTCTGAAATGTTGTTGACTAGAATGTCACAATGGGCCTCAAAACCAAAGAAAGCTCGACTCCAGCTCTCCTTGGCAGTGTGCACGGTAAGCCACGTGTGTGCAGCGGTGTTCAGTTGTTTCACCTCCTCCATCACCTTCTCGAAGGCGTATGCATTTGTTGAACGGGCTGCTTCCCAAATCTTGTCTTTTAGCGTTGGAGATGGGAACACCTTCTTGAAGTTGTTGTGCATATGCCACACACAGAAGCGGTGTTCGGCATTATGGCAGCAACTTCGGACAACATTGATAAGGCCCTGCCCATGACGAAGAAAGAAGATTAGCTAATAGTTAACTGACTAATTTACAATGTAATTGTGTACCTTTTGTCTATCGGAGATGAATGTCCACTTGCTCGAATCCTTGATGTCCAGATCCTTAACCAACAAACTTAAAAACCAACTCCAAGTATCCGTATTCTCAATGGCTACAACACTGTAGGCGACGAGAAAGATCTAATCATTCGGGTCTAATCCAATGGCAGTGAGGAGTATGCCCTTCCCTTGTCCTTTTAGATGGCAACCATCCGATCCTATCATACGCCTGCAATGCTGCTTGAAGGAAGTCTTACAAGCTTCATAAGCTATGTAGATTCCATTGAACTTGTCAGTTCCATCCGATAGGCGCCTAGTTGCTAGGACAACGGTACTCCCTGGATTTGTCCTCAAAATCTCTTCCCTATAATCATGCAGCCTCTTGTACTGCTTGATTGTATCACCCTCGATCAGTTTCCTCGCACGTGCCATTGCACGCTTCGCCTTTCCCACCGAAATTGTTATCTTCAACTCCACATGCACCTTCTCCACAAATTGCCCAACTGTCATCCCATCCCAGGAAATAACCTCATATCTTCCTTGAATAGTCGTGCCAAATACTTGGCATTAGCACAACCGTGGTTGTAAGAAGCACCCCCACACTTGTGTATGTCACGCAGAGCTCCAATCTGCCAACAGCCAAGTTCACTCCTATAATACAAGGAAACCGTCCATGGACAACCTACTTTAACCTTCTTACTTCGCAGCAACCCCTTGCAGTATGCAATACAACGAATGTTGTCATTCTTCTTGAGCCTCAACTTCTTACCCAACTGGACACCTTGATGACGTATAAGGTCTGTAAAATCAGCCTTGGTATTGAACCGCAACCCCACTTCCAACCTTGGATCATTTCGGTCCTTGGTAGGCTTATATCTTCGGCTCATATTTTGAACGACATCACAGTCACCCTCGCCCGCCAAGTCAGCCTCACTAGTGTCCGAGCTAGGTGAATCACTCCGAAGAATGTCACTTTCCCCACCATCATATAAATCACCAAGAACTCTCATGGAATTCACAACATTCTTCCATCCCTCAACTTGAGAAGTCATTATGTTGTCCTCTTCCTTATCACTTAGATCATAGTCGCTGTCCACAAATGTAGGTTACCCCGCATTGTCATCATCAGAATCAACCTTTCCTTTTTTCTTTCCTTTCTCATTGCAGGTCCCCTTTCCCTTTCTTTTTTCCTTCACAACATTATTAACTTTCCCTTTTCCCTTTCTCACAGCCTCAGTCTTTCCCTTCCCCTTTCCAGCCTTTTCTTTCCCTTTTCCAGATCCATTCCCCTTGCCTTTCACAGCCACGAGACTCTCTTCCTCAGATTCTTTCTCACTCTCCACCTCATACTCACTGGCTGAACTCTGTACTAACCAATCATCTCCACCAGCTCCCTCACCCTCACCCTCACCAGCTCCCTCATCCTCACCATCATCAGTTCCCTCATCATCACCCTCATCATCACCATCACCAGACCCCTCATCATCACCATCACCAGACCCCCCATCATCCCTCACCCTCACCAGCTCCCTCATCCTCACCATCATCAGTTCCCTCATCATCACCCTCATCATCACCATCACCAGACCCCCCATCATCACCATCACCAGACCCCCCATCAGCACCAATACCATACCCCTTAGCATTACCTTCCTCTTCGCTCTGATCGTCTTCACTTGCTGTTAAACCATCTATACGCTCTCTAACTCTAACTGGACTTTGAATTTTCTCCTGTGTTAATTGACTAACAGGGTGTGAGCCCGTTAACACCTCACCGACACCCCCGGGGTGAATGACATATACATCAATCACCCCAGCCCTGACCCCTAACTCTGCCATGTCTATTGCAGACTTGTTGTCAAAAAGCCGCACCATTCCATCTTCGAAGTTCATCCCAGGAATCCGATAGAAGTACTCTAACCCAGTCACATCAATCCCCAGTTTCTCCAACACATCATCAACCTCAAGCTTCGACCATTTGTCTGGATCACAGTTGTGAACATATTGAAGTTCAGCACACATAGTTCTTCCCAAACCCTTCCTCAAGGACACCATTGTAGTGCAATCTTGTAACGAAGGTCCCATCTACATGAGTACATGTATAATCATATCAGTCATCATAGCTAAACAATATAAGATAACATATTGGTCCCATATATATGCTCTACATATCAGCTTAGTCCTACACATTTACAGACAAGAAAAATGGTCCCCAACACCCAGTCCACATAACACCCTTTCACAAGTCAAAATTGTATGCAGACAAATAAACCCTTTTCCGCATAACACCAAACCCTAAAAATTCTCAAAATCATTGGCATATACTCAAATCATACTAAATGGGACCACATAATAAAGACAACACCATATTAAATACACCACAACCAATAAATGCAAACCCTAGTAAGCAAACATGCAATCAATCGATTTTCAATCAAATTTTAAACAAATTTCAAACAACATTACCTTCTGAATGAAATTCAGGAACTGGATTTTCAGGCGGAGGAGGAGCAACTGGAATTTGAGGCGAAGGAGAACGTTCTGGAATTTGAGGCAAAGGTCTTCTCCGTTCAGAACGGCGAAGTAGATGGAGCGGCGGCTTCTGGTGAAAATGACGGGGGTACCGAGCCTTCTTCGTCCTTTCAAAATCGGGGTCGCTTTCTGGAGAAGCTCGACGGTCACCGACTGAAGAAGTAGGGTTCATTTTCGGAGAAGAATGGACATCCGCGTCGGAGCTAGGGTTAGAACCCACAAATCCCGATGCAGCCGACGGTCCTTGTTCGGTGTCAGGCGGACGCGAATCGCTCGTTTCAGTCTTCTTCCTCTTCCTCGCATATGATTTTTTCACGTCGGTGAGACCTTCGGTGTAACGGTGGTTTGGGTACGGCGACTTCCAACTCATGGCAACCAACAATAATCGATTGGAATCGGTCGGAATCGGGCTTCTTCGTCGGAATTCAAAACTAGGGTTCTAAGATCTTAGAGAGTGACGAGAGAGATGAAAGAAAAGAGAGAGAGTGTCGTTTGATTTTCCAACTCCATACTTAGTGAAAAATGTTGTTTGATTATTCATATTTAAAAATATTAAAAAATTTGAATTATTAGCAAAATAGTTAACATAATATTAACCAACTAACAATCTGAGATTAAGTCTAATCGGGTCAAATTTTCGCTAATTGACGGTTGACCGTCGAGAATTGACGGTGCCGTCAAAAAAGGATGCAAACGATATCATTTTTCATTTGTTTCGGACTTACTTTTTGAAAAGTAAATGTTCTGGACCAAAATAAAAAATCGGCCATATGTAAAGGACCAAAATAGTACTATACTCAAATTTAAAAACCCCTAAATTTTTCTGGAAGACCAAAGTGAGAATGTATGCTACAGTCTTTAATGCCTCTCCCTAAAGCGAATGCGACAAGGAAGAATGATAAATCATATTCCTTCACATATCTTTAAGAGTTTTATTTCGTCTTTTAGCTACATCACTCATGCTAGGCGATCCCGACATGGTGTACAAAAGGACGATCCCACACTCTTCCAAATAGAAGGCAAAATGTCTTTGACATTGTTCACCTGAGCAGTCATTTCTGTCGTAGTATTCGCCACCACGGTCAGATTTGACTTTCTTAATGCCTTTGTTGAGTTGGAGCTCAACATCAGCCCTGAATATTTTGAACTTGTCTAAAGCCTCAGACTTTTAATAGATTAAATGTAGGTGCCCAAAACAAGAATATTCATTTGTGAATGATATAAAATATTATTGATCATTCCAAGAAACCGAAGTGAATGAACCACAAATGTCCGTATATATCAATTCTAAAATGTATAGCTCTATTGGCACCTAATTTCTTAAGTTTGGTATGCTTTCCTTCGATACATTAAACACACAAATCACGTTCTGAAAAGATAAGTGTATTCAATACAACATATGACACAAGTCTCACAATCCTTTATTTTGAGATATAACCAAAACACTTGTGTAATAAATTAACCAAATTCTAATTATTTAATTTGCTTAGTCCCTTTTGATTCAACATGTAAGCTTCTGAATATGAAGTAACATAATTGAGCATATAAAGATTGTTATATGCACTTAAGGAAACAGTGCCCACAATACTAGAATTATTTGAAGGAAGAACTTTACTATTTCTGAATGAACAAGAGAAACCAAATTTGTCCAAGCAGAAATAGAACCAAATTTTGTCTAAAAGACATTACAATAAAGTATCCTTCAAAGACAAAATAATTCCAGTCTTTAATAACAATCTATAATTCTCAATAGTCTCTACTTCCACCGATTTGTCATGTTCCAACTAGATGTATCTTTCACCATCAATTGACTTTCGGTAGCTCAAACAGCCTTGCACTGATAACCTTATATGAGTAGTAGCACCAGAATCTACCCACTAAATATCATTAGGGACTAAATCCAAATTAACTTTAGAACTGACCAAAACAAGAATTGTAACTTCCTTTGCACGTCATGCGTGATATTTACAATTCTTCTTTTTATATCCATGTTTACCACAAAAGAAACAACATGATAGTTGTTTCTTTTGTGATAAACCCTTATCCATAGCAGCATTCTCAATACATTTTTTCTTAATGCCCTTTACTTTATTTCTTGAGATACTGACCAGATGTGCAACACCAAATGCGCAAACAAGTCTTTAGAATTCAAGCTTAAGTGAAGCAACGTGAGATATTTTCATAATGTGCTCCCTTATGTTGCCCTTGCCCATATATACTTTATTGAGATCAAGCATGCTTGTCTCAACCTTATCGTTTTTCGCAAAACGTTCCTTAATTTTGGCAAGGTATTCACTGGCCATAGTGATATACTTTGATGCAGTGCCTCGAAAGGCTTCTGGGATGCTACACCTTATGATCAGTAGACTTACACGATTAGAGTATTCCCACTTCTCATAGTTTCTCCTTTGATAAGAAGCACTATAGTCCGTAGGAGAAGTAGGTTGCTCAATCCTTAGCGCGTAATCTAGATCCATGCAACCCAGAGCAATCCAAATATAATCTTTGCAATCCTTAAAATTTGACCCATTCAACACTAACATATTGTTCATGTTGGAAGAAACTGCAGAAGCAGACATCACAATTGAATAGAGAACAAAACCAAATTAATTGTCATGCTCACATCATAAAATTCAAATAAAATGGTAGCATATCGAGGTACCAGCACAACATTCAAATCAAGTCTGTGGACAGTAATATGAACTTGCAAGTGGTAACCTTTTGTAGTAATCAAACACTGACAATAAGATCATGTCAAGTAATGTCCACCTGTGGGCATCACATTTACTCACACGAAAAACTGGATAATCATCACGTATTTATCACCACAGGTATGTGTGTATCTCGTGCCAAATATTAATCTTCCTGTGGGCCGACTAATATCCGCATTAAAATACACACACACTTACCGTCCTAACATTCGCAGTAAAGAAGTCTAGACAAGAGAGGTTACTGTTGCAACGTCTTATTTTGACTAATCTATTTGAATATTAGTAAACCATATCGAGGTACCGAGCACAGCATTCACAATAAGTCATTTGACAGTAATGTGAATTTGTAAGTGATATTCTCTTTATAATGATCAAACACTGACAATAAGATCATGTTAAGCAATGTCCACCTATGGGCATCATACATTACTTACACGAAAAGTGAATAATTGTCACGTATTTATCACTAAAGGTATATGTGTATCTCATGCCAAATATTAATCTTCCTGTGGGCCGACTAATATCCGCATTAAAATACACACATCTATAAAGGAACATGAGATGCACCAAGATTATTGAATTTGAAATTTTTAAAAACCGAATACAAACGCTTGCAAGCAAGTCGTTGTCAACTGTCTGGAATATAGTGGCTAGCCAATGAGTCACTGGGTTCGCATACCTTGCGAACTCAGCAAGTCGCTAAAACCTGACGGCCAGCCCTATAACTCACCAGCAAATCGTAAATTGCTGACTCCTAATGGGATTCCATATAATTTTTCCAAATCCGATTTTCACTAAAATCAACAAAATATCTGAATTTTGATGTTCCCAGAACGAAACCATCACACATAAACAACCAAAAGCAACATCTAAACAACCAAACAAATCCATAAAATACAAATCCTAAACTTTATGGATTCTCCAAACATGCAAACGTGAAAACCTTAATCGCCAAACAAGAATATACATTTTGCAAAATTCTTTACGGTTAATTCTTTGCAAAATTCTTTACCGAAACTGAATTAATGAAAACATATAATCATGAATTTTGTAGTTCTTGCTTTTGATACGCCATGTAAAACCATAAGATAACATAAGATAGAACACCAGATAAGCAGGAAAGGAATTTTCAATCCATCAAGCAATATTCAAAATTGTGCATAATCACAATTCACATCGTAATTACCAGTTCCATAAAACAATCATGCTTGAATCATTCCCAATTCATAAAGAAAATGACCGTAGACATAAACCGAAATAAAAAACGCAATCCATCAACAAAAGAAATTAACGTCTCGACATGCGTGAAGGCTTATTCTCAATTCACCCAAACAATTATTTCGGTAAACAATATAATACCATATATTCATAAAGAATTTCCTTATCAAGACCAAAGCTCTGAAATCACCGAAATCAAAATTCATGAAAGATACATATTGACACAAATAAACACAAAATCATGTACCAAATATTCATGAAATATTCACGCATAATAATAAATTCACACTTTATTTTAGGAATTGGAAATTCTTCACAAGTTATAAAATCAAGAACTTAAATTCTTGAATTCCAGATTACGAGCAGAAAAAATAAACCTAATTTCCTTTTCCCAATTCTCAGAGAATCATCAATAGAGTGGCTCTAATACCACTTGTTGTAAGAATTGAATGAACAATTACATAAAGCTCTCTATGATGATTAACCGAGAACGACGGAAAAGGAGATAAACTGTAGAGCGGAAGCGTACCTTGATCTATGACAAATTGAACGGCGGAATTGCTTTGCAGCGGCTATGGATCTTCCAGACGATCAGAGACATTCTTTGCAATAGTCTGCCGAGAGAATACAGAGATATCGACCATAACCCTAGCTTATATTTATATTAAATATAAACCCCTTTATTTTCTATTCGGTCCCTCATCAAATAGAAAATCACTTTATGGTATCTACACTTATTTCCATAACAAATAAATACACTTTAGCCCAAACCTTAATCTTTATTGGATCACTTTAATTGGTCAACTGAAAGATAGTCATACACATTAAATTAGTCATGTGGAAGCCCAAATTTCTAACATCATAATGTTATGCAGACTTATTTTAAAAAAATTGAAGGAGAAAAAAAATGTCACGACCGCACTTTGCTAAGGATAGCAAAGCCGGGAAACCATGACTAGGGATGGGAAATAAGAAGGGAATAGAAAGGGGATAAATAGTGACTCAATACTCATTCAGAAATAAAGGGGAGACAATTTCAAATAAACTTTTAATCACCAGAACTTGAATGGAAATCTTACTCTTCAACAAATAATTGTCAGAGTACATAAGAACAATCGAGATTAACTAGAATCTTAATACGCAGCGGAATGAACACGGTCACATGTATGGGGACATGCACCGCCGAGAGCCTTTACTTAAAATAAAAGGAAAATCATAACTCTGCTCAGCATTCTCCACTGTCACTGCTCAACCTGCACATTTAGAAATATATACAGGGCTGAGTATAAAATACTCAGTGAACACATTGCCGAAATATACATACATAAAATTGAAAATGTTGTCATGCCATCACAGTAACACTCGAGAGTTTTCTCTTAAAAGGCCCGAGCTTACTAAGTTCTTTGTGAGCTAAAGTTCGACTGATCAGTCTAAGTTCTTTTTGTACTTTTGCCATATCTGAACACCAAGTGCCGTGGAGATGGTGCTCTCCACGACCACCTACATCTTTCTCCAGCCGGGGAGGTGGCCACCTTCCACGGTCACCAGACCTGCCCTTTGGCCATAGGTCTTTTATGTACACTAGTCCGGGTAGGGACACCACCCTCACCAGGACACGAATTCGATTCACAACTCACTTCCTTGGCCTTAGCCAAACAGATAGGCATCACACATAAAACATTTATGGCAAGACAACATCATTTGAAAATGAACAACGAACATGAGTTCGAGTTTTCGCAACTATCATTTGAAAATAATTTTATTTTTATCCACATTAGTATGTAGGATAAGAAAGTTCACCTTGTATGACTTCCGAGGTTTCTAGCTATTAAATCCTCGCTTCACGGTGTTAAGTCCTTCCTTTTTTGAGAAAAGAAAAGATCGGACTATACTTAGCTTCAAGGTTATAGTAGTTAAATAATGCATATAAAATCATATTATTTTATTTAATGGTTTTGGATTACAACATTATATTCTTAAAATTTAATCTGAAGATTTAATTTATTTAAAACTCAACTAGACTAGAAGATTGAACTGTAATTATTCATAAAATAAAATCTATGGAATCTTAATTAAAACATAGGCTAATGTTTTTCTTAGTATTAATCAATTTTTATTTTATTTTTTTCCATAGAAAATTCTTATGTTCGTAAACGACTAGCATTCCTCATTTAATCCTAGCTTAGATTACTAAAACAATTGGTAATGGGCCTCTACTTAATTTACTACAACCATTAATTAATAGGTTGGGCTCTCACTTAAATCTCTTACTAAATCGGCCCAAGTGGAAAATAAATTAGTAGCCCAAAATCAATTAGTAGATCCACATGTGTATATATCCAATCCTCATCTTCCTCATCACAACCCTATCTACCCACCAAGAGCAGCTCCTAGCCTCCTCCTCCTCTTCCTCTCTCTGGTCTGCCGCCGCCGCCACTGTGCATGCATAGGCGGCGGCTTCGCCGTCCTTCTCTCCCTCAGCGGTCCAGCTGTCTCCGGTCAACTGGCAACCACCACCACACCAGTTTACCGACTTCCATTAAGTAAGGCTACGATACTCATTAGTTTATGCTCTCACTTTGATTTTCTATAAGATTTATACCCTTAGATTTAATTATTGTAATATTCATCTTATTATTTTATGTAGATTGAGGACTCGTACGTCTCCAATTATGAGGATTTGTGGCTGCTCTTGTTGTCTTCGGTTTGCCGAGAAGCCATTTCCGGCAGATTGGCATCCCGTAGACATATACTCCCTTCGTCCACGATTAAGAGTCTCATTTCTAAATGGCGCGGGTTTTAAGAAATGTTAAAAAAAGTGGGTGGAAGAAAGTTAGTGGAATAGGAGTCCCACTTGTATATATTAGTTTTAAATGATATGTGAGTAGAATGAGTTAGTGGAATGTGGGGTCTCTTTACCATTTATAGTAATTATGAACCGGGACTCTTATTCGTGGACGGACCAAAATGAAAAAACGGGACTCTTATTCGTGGACGGAGGGAGTACCTAGTTTTAGATTTTTTTGTAAAGGCTCTAAAGTTTAAGATCTCATCACTTTATGCTTCTGAACTATGGAGACTGTATTTTCTTTTTGTTAAATTCTATCACTATATGCTTATGTGTGATGAAATAATTAAGGGAAACACAAAAGGGCTTCTGCTGTTACCTTTTTCAAAAGACAGTGTATATTCTATCACTTTTCTTCTTCTTGCTTGTAGGTGTATATGTGTTGGTGAGATTTTGTTGAAAGTGATGAGTGTTGAGTCATAAAAGTTGGTATTTTATATACCTCCTAATCTTGCAAGTGGTGCTATAAAAGGGGTGGAGCATTAAATGTTACTGACAAAGTTCATGTTATTCCCTTAGACAATTATCCTTCTGTCAGGTGAAAAACTTTTATCCTATGGTTGGAGAGGTTAGAGAAAGCTTAGAAGGATTAGGGGACATCGATTATTGGCAGACTCATTAAATGCTCATTAAATGCTCTCTGACAGATTTGTCTCTCATCAAACTTCAGGCGTAAGAAAAATATATGTACACATCCTTAGCCGCCCAAATAGATTACGCATATTTATCATTGATTTTGATTAGTTTATTAATATGTTATTCTCATTATTAGAAATTTTATACTCCCTCCGTCCCAATAAATATGAAACATTTGTTTTTTGGCACATGATTTTATGTAGTGTTGTTTTGTAAGTTAAAGAAGAGAGAGTAAAGTAAGAGAGAGAGAAAAGTAGAGATAAAGTTATTTCTATTTTAAGAAACGTTTCATTTTTAATGGGACAACCCAAAAAGGAAAACGTTTCATTTCTAGTGGGATAGAGGGAGTACTATAATTTATTATTGTATTTTAGTTTACTCATGGTAACCCCACAACGTCTATTGCACGTCTCTACTAAGATCTCAAATATTAATTCTTTTAACATCAAGGAGGCGATCTGCTATTATTAAAATAAACACTAATTCACAAACATTTATAGTTAAGCTATTATTAATACCAACAATAGAAGATAGTAGCCTTGGTTGTCACATTCTACCCCCCTTAAAATAAATTTCGTCCCGAAATTTGGTAGTCTTTCTAGACAAATAGTTCGGGGTATTGCTCCCTCATTTTCTCTTTAATTCCTAGGTTGCCTCCTCTTGTCCGTGGTGGCCCCACAAAACCTTTAATGTTGAAATTGATTTATTTCTTAGTTGTTGCACCTTTCGATCTAGGATCGTTTTTGGTTTCTCTTCGTAGCTTAAGTCTGGTTTCAGGGTTATCTCCTCATGGCGAATTACGTGTTTCGGGTCGAATACATACTTTCAAAGCTGAGAGACGTGGAACACATTGTGCACGTTTCCAAAGCTTGGTGGCAATGCTAACCGATGTGCCACTGGGCCCATTTCCTCAAGAATTTCGTAGGGTCCAATGAATAGTGGTTTTAGCTTTCCCTCTCGGCTTTCTCTCTAAATTTGCTGTTTGTGAATGATGGGAATGAGTATACCGTGGATATCATGAGGCAGAATCGGAGCAGGAAGTGGAGTGTAATCAAGCAGGAGATGGAGCGCAATGGCTGATTTGTAAAGAGAGATTGGCGTTGGATACTTTGGCTCCAAGAAATATTTTAGTTATTTGGGTTTTTCAATAGTGGGCTCCAAACTGAAGTACCTTCTTTTAATTGAGCCCACGTTGGCTTTATGTTAAGCCCACTATGATTTTAGAAATAAATCTTTTTATTTACATTATGCTTTATTTCTTAGATTTAAATTCCTTTCACAAATTTTGACAGTCAAGACTTTAGTGTTATGCTAAAACTAAACAGATATTATGATTACTCTTTATCGATCTTAAGCGTTCAGTACTCTTTTAATCGGTGAAAAGAAATGAAGTTAAAATAAAACTTTTCGGCTACCCATTTGACGTCCTTTCGAGTTCAACTAAAAAGATAGGAAAAGTTGGGGTGTTACAAAAAGATTATTGGATGTTTTAAAATAGAAAAAATGAATAAAGTAAGATAGGAATAAAGTAAGAAAAAAGAAATATAATTGAATATTTTAATTATTTCTTAAAGGGTTATTTGCAATGTAAATACATGAACTTTCATAGTTTTATGATATTTCCCCAAACTTTATTTTATGAATACAAATACATAAACTTTAAAGTTTTCTAGTTTTTCTCCAAATTAAAACTTAGTTTGCAAATTAAAGTTTATGTGGAAATTGTAATTTTGATTTAAATAACTAAAAAATAATAAAAAAGAATCCATGTAATAATCTTCTTTACTCCACCTCTGTCCCCTTTTTCTTCTCTTCGTTTCTCCTCTCTTTCTTAATGGCTTCAGTGAACTTTCTCTTCCATATTTTAGCACACCGTATGGGTTTAAGATTGGGCAAATCAAATTTAGCAAAACTTTCACCTTATATATTGCAATCTGTTTCTATTAATACTTTTCTTTTTTTTTTTTCTCAAATCTAATTTTGAATATAATAACGAATACATGTATAATGAGATGTATTTAAAAAATAACTAAAATTAAAATACTAATATTCTTTCGATCACATGCTGTCATGTCTGTCTTCCACGTGGCATGTTAATGCACATAGCAATATTAGTAAGCAATAAAATTAATGGATTGCATGGACGATTTCCACAGATCGCATAAAAAAACTGTTTGCATTAAATACAATTTATTTTCATCATATAATAACACATAAAATTGTAAGATTTCGACACTAACAAACAACAACATTTCAGCCTTCATAACTAACACCAAAATACTAACATTTCAGCCTACGCAAGAAACGACAAATAACAAACAAATTTGAAAAGATTTCAAATAATTAAATCCAATGAAATGAAATAATATACAAATTTTACACAAGCATGTATGAAGTTATCTCTTTCATTTTGGCTTCCATCTTTCTTCATCTCCCTTGCTTTCATGCATACCACAACTACTTTCAACTCTGAGAGTGTTGTGATTTGGTTTCGGGAAGGAACTTCATGAGAGCTTTTACAACTATGTGCATGTCCACACGATGATCTTGTTCAAATAGAAGGCACAGTGCAGCAACTCGACTCGTCTGTTTTAAATAGATCATCATCATCTCATCATCATAATCATGAAATCAAATTCAAGAGACTTATCTATTAGCCAAACTAGTTATCAATCTACCTTTTCAACTTCCTTTGGAGGGCAGTCTCCTTTTAATCTAGCAACCACAACCTCGTGTACCTTGCCTGAACAGAGCTGTGGTAATGCATGGTATCATATTACTTTCAAAGTTATCAAACACATAAACATGAAACAAAGACACGTTGATAGACAAGTTGCTGCATACCCATGTATGAATGTGGCTCATCGGATGCCTTTTGGGATCAATTGTCAAGAGCTCAAGGAGAATCACACCAAAGCTAAAAACATTACTTTTTTGAGTGCACTGAGGCCATCTACAATTCAAAATAGCACCTATTACTACAAATTCAAACTCATCATTAAATAAAACTACAGAAATAAACCTACTCTGGAGCATCATAACAACTCTTGACAATAGGATGATACTCAACCCAAGTTATCTTTGCAGTTTCATCGTCAAAAAGAAAAACATTGCTGGATCTTAAGTCACGATGAATCAAATGTTTTTCATGAATGTAGCATAATTCTTGCAATCCCAACAGCAATATTGATTCTTTGGTTCCAAGATAAGCCATCCATATCTCCTTCTCCTAGTCGATAGAGTAAACATGTTACGTGTATATATATAAGTACTACACTTGAGGAAGCTAGAAAAATGCATGTTATGGAAACCCCATGCAAGAAAGGATTTGTCTTCAAACTCGTTGTTTTGAATACTATTTCACCAGATAATAATTTTTTTTAAAAAAATAACAAACCACGAAGAATATCATGTAGGGACCTTCGTGCGGAAAACCCATACACCAACAACTGCCGGCCACCATTCAAACAATAACCAATTGGGTTAACCACATTTTCATGTTGCAGACTAGATACTGTTGAGACATACAATACCATGTGTTAAACATACATTATGTGTAAAAAATTACTAATAGTTAATGGTGTTTTTACCTGATTGATGAATGAAATATGAACCAAACATATTGTCTAGAATGAAAAGTTAATACACTTAAAATGTATAGGACCAAATAGTATTTTTATGCAAATGATAGGACCAATTTTGGACTTTAAAACACAGTTGAACGTTAATTTTTTGATAAACTATTAAATATGAACTAAAATATACCCCTATGTCCCAACGAAACTAACCCACTTTCTTTTGCCCTAACCAAAATCATCTATTATTAAAAAAATACATTCATCTCTATTTTATTTTTGTCTTAGCTTTATTCTCTAGAGTACAAAATATCACAACGTTTATTAGAGACCGAGAGACCAGCTTTGGAGGGAGGGTCAAACCCTATGGGGCCCGCGGGTTAGTAGGTATTGGGCTTTTTAGACTTAGGCCATCGCCAATTAGTTCTCACATATGTGCCTTCCAAAATACATACTTTTGTGTTTTTTGCAATTTTTTATTGTTGTACACAGATTAATTAATTAAAAGACATACTCCCTCCGTCCCAACTTAATTGTAACACTTCACTTTTACCATAAATGATAAATAGGTCTCACATTCCACTAACTCACACTACTCACATTTTATTATAATACTAATACTAATATAAAAAAATGGGTTTCACATTCCACTAATTTTTTCAACCAACTTTTCTTTACATTTTTTACTACCCGTGTTCACTCCAATAGTGACAATTAAGTTGGGATGAAGGGAGTATATAAGATGTCTAGAGCTCTATTTTTGTACTTTCCGCAAGATACACAATATGTCGAATATTATACCTAAATGGCAAAATATATACCAAGTTGAAAGGAAGAGGATGAGATCGAATATATTGAGGAAGACTAAGCATTTTCCAATTAGATGAGAAATTATGCTTCTTTCACTTCATAAGCCTCTGAGCTTAAAAAATGGCATTCATAAAACTTATAAATTAACAATATAATCATGTAGCTGCTTTGGAATTGAATTTCAGAAGTTGAGGATCGATTTCCCAAACATCAGTACCATCATTGGGTATTGTCAGTTGATCACATTTTTTCTCTATTTGTTGATGTTCATTGAGATGAGGCAAAGACTCTAGATTTTGGCATCAACTCTCATTATATCACATTCCACTTAAATTTCTTGAGCTTTATACTATTATGAGGACAAAAGCAAAAAAGTAGTATAACATAACAGACATGCAGATAGGAAGTAAATTGCAATACAAATAAGCCAACAAATAGGCAGAATTGATTAGTACACACATTTGATCAGTACCAACAACCAACAATCCTAAATAAGTATAACAAGGCACAGCTTAGCAGAATCTTACCTCAGTCTTTAAAACTTCTTTTTCAAGTTGATCAACCTCCTGATAAGTAGAATGAACCAGAGGTCATAGGCTCTTCATTCCTAAAGCTAGAAAACTTGAAGAAAGGTAGCCATGAAGTCGAAGAACATGAACGTAAATTATCTGGAATGAACGCAAATCATCAAGCAATCAAATGCGATAAACACTTTGTATGTTATCCTACTCCAACTTTGACATCTACGATTAGTTTGGCATTGTCATCGGTTCTCCTTTGCATACCCATAAATGCACACACCATACAGAGTCAACAGAACATCATAAATACCATAAAAGCAAAAGTAGCAATTAACTAGAAATGGAAATATAAGAGTTGTTAAACTAAGCTATAGAGTTTTAAGTGGAAATAATACCAAGGAGTAAAAACTGAAAATTCAGATATCTTTGTTTGTGATACATTTTCTTATTAAATACTTCCTCCCAACCGCAGAACAGTAACCACGCACGCGGCAGATGTGAGCAGGTAGCGCGCTCTTCGGTAAGTAACTTTCTCTCAATCACAACCGGAAATCCCTTCATTGTTTAGCTTAGGCCCACAGATTGGCCAAATCTTCACTACTCCATGCGCTCCCACTCGAGCTTATCCAAAATCACCACACACCACAGAAGCATCTTTTCATGTAGATAAGTTCCATTTTATCTATTGAATTTGATCGAAAACACGTAACACAAAAAACCAGTTTGTGAATTAGAAGTGACTAAAATAGTAAAAAGCAAATGAGACACTTAATTGAAGACGGATGAAAAAAGGAAACGTGAAACACATAATTGTGGACGCATGAGTACATTGCTCTTGTAGTGAGCTTTCTACAACATGCAAACCAACATATTAAAACATAATCAAATATATTTTCCTACTCATTTATCAAATTGTTCCTAGTTTTTATAAAGCTTTGATTGTCTTTAGTATTTTCACGCAAATTAACTCACAAGAACAGTAATTTTATAAGCCTCAACAAAATCCAACAAATCAATATGCTTATATTTAAGAAACAACATGCTATTACTAATACAATTGATTTAAACCATACCTTGGTGTCTGACACCTTTTGCCCTCTCATTACTGTAGTATATTAATATAACATGTGAGCATTATAAATATTCAAAACATGTTACGTGATTTAAACCTCCCCCATTTTAGAGATCAAACTTTTATTCAAAGAATAACTAGTAGAACAAAAGCAGCCAACAGCCTAAAACACAAATCTGCAATGCAATTAATGTGGTTTTGTGCAAATTAAAGGCAGTAGGAAGTCTAACCCGTTAACCAAGTTGAGAGTCGATCGAGCTTGGAATTCAAAAAGGAGAGCACCAACAAATCATAAAGACAGATTCAGGTCTTAATTGCATGGCAGAATCGATGGCTAAGGGATGGCACTCAACTAACTCAATTGTAGTGGTGACCATTGAGGGATCACGCGTCCAATCGAATTGTTGTAATTTGTAGCAATGGCGTATGCTTAGGAGTTTGAGCCTTGGGAGACTTCCATGCTGAGCTATCAATCGCACCAAATCGGTGTCCTCAATTACAACTGTCTCAAGTTTCATAAAACTCCCTGATTCTATACTCCACTCGGGGCCTTGAAAGGCATATTGTTCTAACCTGAGGCAACTAAGATTTGGTAGCATTGAACCAATGTCATTCATATACTTCCATGGACACCCTAAGCCACTCAAACATAGCATTATCAAACTAGATGGGAACATTGATAGGGGAACCATAAACACACGCTTCATATCAGGATACATCACAGTATATGTAAGCTCTTCCAAATACTTGAGTTCCTCTGATATATAACCCAGGTTACTCAATGGGTTTTTATCATCATCTTCATCATAAGGCTGCAATTCTACCACAATTACTAATTTTATTAAATTTGGGATTCTCTTGAGAATTTCTCTTGTGCAACTCTTTTCACTCACACCTAAAAGACTGAAAAGTCTGTCAAATGCAGCAAAAGAAGAATCAGGGGTTGGTAGGTCTTTTCCCCATACCTCAATATGCTGTAGTTCTTGCATGTCCCATACTTCCACCGGCATACATGACAAAGCTCCACGTTTTTTAATGTTCCTATGATAATTAATAATCAAGTATCGAAGGTGAAAAAGGGTGGATATAGAAACTGGGATCTTTTTGTTGCAGGTTAGGCCAAGGTACTTTAGACAAATTAGTTTGAAAATTTCAAGTGGGAATTCATAAAATCGGACCCTTCCAGCTTCGAGTACCTTGAGCAACTTGAAATCCATTGCATGTATTGGCATCGCATATGGGTGGTTAGGACCAAGACAAAGGAGAGAACGTACATTGGATGCACAATCATTTTTTATTTTTTCACAGACTTCTTTGAAGGAAAATAAAGAGATGGAATGGGCACACAACCGACGTTGATCTTTCACATCATCATCATAGCTTTGTAAAACATGCAAAAACTTAATCCTAGTTGCTTCTTTCTTACAAAAGTGCTGCCAGCAAGAATGCACACGAAACATTTCCTTTGAAAACCACGAATCAAAGTTGAGATTGAATAGAACGAGGTGGTACCAGGATGCAAGGTGTGTCAGGCCATTGTATAAAACATTACAGAAAGATTTTATATCCATAAAATCATTCAGAATTCGATTACCAAAGGGCTTAAGAAACCCCTCAGATCTCAACATTTTAAAAATGATGTGTAGTTTAATATCAGTATATGGAGGGTGAGCTCCCAAATAGAGAAATAACATCTTCAAATCTTGAGGTAAGTAGACATAGCTTGGGAAAAGTACCTCAGTTATTTTTGATCGTATGCATCCACAAATACTGAATTACGTTGTTTTTCAGCTACCTCGGTCCAATTTTTTGTGGTTGTCTCTTCTTTAGATAGGAGCTCTGCAACTGTGACTATCATAAGTGGAAGACCTTCACATTTTTTGGCAATCTTCTCTCCTAGTTTATCAAGATGAGGAGGGAAACCCTCTTCACCGAACACCTTCTCGCCAAGTAATTTTTTACTTTCTTCTTCATTCAGCAAGCGTAGTGGGTAGTCAATTTCACATTCTTTAAATTTTTTCCGGCTTGTAAGCAAGATTGTGACATTCTTTTCTGGCAAGTTATCCACTAATTGTGTATCCCATTTCCATACATCATCCAACACAATAAGACATTTCTTATCCTTCAACCTCTCTTGCAAGAGTCCAGGTAATTTCTCATGGCCATCGTCGTCTTCTTGGGTAAGCATTTGGCCGCAAGTGGTGGGATCCACTTGAGCTAGAATGCATCGTAAGGTTTCATGGAATTCACATTTTCTGCCCACTTTGACCCATGCTCGAAGCTCGAAATGACTCTTAATTGATGGATCGTCAAATAATTTCTTAGCAAATGTTATTTTTCCAACTCCTGCCATCCCAATAACCGGTAACCACCAACTCCTGTCATCTTCTGCACAAAGATCATCCCTGAACTCTTCAAATTCTTTGGATGATCCAACCATGTATGAGTCGATTCCACCAAAATCAATTCTTGAGGAAAGAGGTTGGCCGTCTTCTTCGGGCATATTGAGTAGTTCAATATCGAACTCCGCTTCCATCACGGCCACCTTCTCCACAAAGCAATCAACACTCTGTCGAAGACTCTGCAGATCTACCGAGAAAGACAAGTGACCTTCGAGTTGTGGAAGAATCTGTTCATACACAAGAGATTTTAGTAAATCTTCGAATTCCCATGCTGCTTCTTTGATTCGGTCCTCCAAAGCATTCACCTTTGTCCGGATCTTGCTGTACCCAGTCTTATCCAATCTTAGCACAACTTTCTGCAACCGAACCATGGCCTCGTAAGCGGGTTGTAAGATTTGTGGAGAGGGAGGAACAAGTGAAATGCGAGACGATTTTAGAATAGTCTGAATGGTACTCTTGAGAGAAATCGCAGCACCGTAAGCCGCCATGACTTGCTTGAATGCCCAAGGAAAGGAGGAGTTGGCAACGGCAGTAGGATTTCTGTATAAGTGAAAATGGTAATCACGTGTAGTGTAGTGTATCGATTAACGATACCACGATGCACGCCCATATACTCCGCTCAGTCACTCAATTCAATGTTTGAACTTTGTTGGAATTTTGACAGTGTGTCGGAATTCTCTGTTATTTTATATGGAGGCATAACCGTAGAACTGTAAAATCGACGTTAGTATATAAGATTTATTATATATATTGTTAACTTAACACTTAATTGCTAATTACAATTAAATAATAGTCATTAGATGTTCAAATCAAGGTCTAAATCATTAGTCTCGTAATGTCAATACAATAAAAAAAAACGTCAATTTACAACAAATTAGTTATAACTAACTTTTGAAAAATATCCCATTACTTTAAAACGTATATAACTTTTTCGATTTAATTTATGCTTTCGTACAGCATTTATCAAATTAAAGATAATTTCATAAGGATTTTAATGAATCTCACTTGTGTATGTTTTGATGTCAAAATTTGAAAAAAAATTCAAAATTTTTTAATTTTTTCGTACAGCAACAATGTCAACATAATATACAAAATATGTCAATATAATACATGTAGAATATCAATATAAACAATGTGTTAATAATTCTCAAAGCATTGTATTGATATTTTCGAAACACTATATTGACATTTTCATCCAAAACTCTAATCTGGTACTCCCTCCGTCCCAAGACATTAGAGCCCTTTCTTTTGAGCACAAGAATTTAGGAGATAGTGTAAAGTGGTATAAATGGAGTTGGTAGTAAAGTAAATTTTTATCATAAATAGAAATGGTTCAAATATGTTGGGACACCCCAAAAAGGAATAAGGGTCTAATATCTTAGAACGGAGGGAGTAGTTTTTTTTATCTTTTTCAATTTAATAATAAAAATGAAAATCACAGGTGGCAAATTTTAGACCACAAGATTTCTAAAATCCTATACTCTTAAATTAGTTATAATTATCAATTAAATGATGAGTTAGCAATTGATCACTCTGCAATAAAAGTGTCATCTATTTATTTTTCTCTTAATTTTGTTTTATTCATTTATCACAAAGTTTATCTAAGAGACCCATATTCACATACAAGTCCATCTACTAAATAGGGCTTCTCGTGGATCGAACCAAGAGACCAGGTTTGGAGGGCGGGTCAAACTCTATGGGGCCACTGGTCGGGTTTGTAGGTAATGGGCTTTTAGACTTAGGCCAGCGTTACAATTGGCCAATTAGTTCTCACATATGTGTCTTCCAAAATACGTACTTTTATTCTTCGTAATTTTTTATTTTGGTACACAGGTTATTTAATTACTCCCTCTGTCCTCCATAATTTGTCACCATTTGACCCGACACGAGTTTTAAAAAATGTAATAAATAATGAGTTGAAAAAGTTAGTAGTATCTGGCTCCTACTTTTATATATTAGTTTTAGGGACGGACGGAAAACTACAAATTTTCAGGGACAGGGGAGTAGAAGCCATTTATAATGATGCCTAGAGCTCTATTTTTGTACTTTCCACAATATACTCTACATGTTGAAGAATCATACTTAAATATATACCAAGTTGAGAAGGAAGAGGATAAGATCGAATATATTGAGGAAGATTAAGCATTTTCCAATTGGATTAGATATTATACTTGTTTCACTTTACAAGTATTTATAAATGAAATATATCTGGACAACAAAGCACCAAAATCTACACAATAGATCGAATTATTATGGAAGTTCACTTCAATCACTGTACAATAACAAACTTCAACTTTGTAGCATTTTTTAATCTCAATTTAATTTTATGTAATTGTGAATGATTGGTTATAACTAATTAAATTAATTTCAGAATACATTTTACTGTTTTGTTTTTATTAATTAATGTGTGGTGGAAATTAATGTGATTCGGTATTATTACTTGACCCACGTAAATTAATAATAATTTGAGATTTGACTAATTAATATTCCATCACTAATACTAAGTTAAAAATCAAGAATAATCTTAACATACCAAGTTTATATGATGTTTTATTCTGTTAAGTTGTTGGATATTTTTTAGATGCCTTTAGATATTTCATTATCTTCATTATTGGAAAGGCCCCAAAATCCGAATAATATACTACTCCCTCCGTCCCGCTTTAGCAGTCCCCTTGACTTTTCAGCCCTCTTTTTGTAAAAATGATAAAAAAATAGTTAAAGTGGAGAAATGATAAAGTAGGAGAGACAACAATGTAGATAAGACTCTTCTCTAAATTATTCTCTCTCTTAATTTACTATTTCTCCTCTTTAACTATTTTTTATCATTTTTACAAAAAAAGAGCAGAAAAGTCAATGGGACTGCTTAGGGCTGGCAAATCGTGCGAATTGGGTCGTTATCGGGTCAACCCGATAACTACCCAACCCAATAAGGCCAAACCCGAACCCAACCTGTTAATGAAACCCCAAACCCGAACACGAACCCAACCCGCCACCTTCAAACCCGGACACGACCTGGACACGACCCGAACACGATAACGACACGAACCACTTTGGGTTGACCCGACACAATAAGAACACGATATCGACCTGGACACGATAAGAACACGATATCGACCTGAACACGATACCGACACGAACCACTTTAAGTTGACCCGACACGATAACAACACGACAACAACCTAAGCACGATAACAACACGATTACATATTGCTTCAAAAAATGATCAAGACTTTAAAAAGGCATATAGCATGAAGATATTCCATTTTAAACAACAAAACTCCAACAAAATCCAAAAAAACCCAACAAAATACATAACTTTTGTTCCAAAACCCAACAAAAAAATTTGGAACAAGATAAAAGAACTAAAGAAGTAAAAAGAACAAAACAAAAAAGAGTGAAAATACTAATAATTAAATTAAATATTAAATCAAAATAAAAATAATATAATAGTCATAAATTATATTGTAAAATTATTTATTGATTAGTTTTGCTAGTACATAATATCTGAATTAACGTTTTGTATCTATAAGTATAAACTTATTTTTCATAAATTTATTCAAATTATCCTTTTATTCTAAACACTAATTGATTTAGTTTTATTTTTCACTTGGATCTCTCACGTACATTGTATTTTATTTCATTTCTTTCGACTACTTTAATTATTGTAATTTGAAATATAATTTGAAGCTTGTAATTTCAAATATTTTCTATATATTATAACACATGAAGAAATATGCAAAGTAGGGTCATTACATGGTCATTTAATATTATTATCCAAAATTGCATGAATGAAGACATAATTATATATTTTGAGTATATTAACTAATATACTTGAAGTGTCACACGCCTAGACGTTGATAGCAACAACCTTCTATCGCCGAACTAGCTCCTATATATCATTTGATGCACTATAATATATAACAGATTATTAATATATCAATTTATATATAGCAGTCATATAATTAAAGGATATGTTACAACTTACATGTTGGGTTCCACATGTTATCATCATACCATCTCTATTATGATATTATTACGCACTATGAAAATAATTATAAAAGTAATATTAAAATAATATAGTAAATGAAATATTGAAAATATTGTGATTTATCATATAGTAATACTAATAATTTTTCATGATCTTATCAATTTATGGAGCAAGTGCTATACATTTGAATGTTGTATTACTATTATATGTGTTGAGTCCAAAAATGTCTCATCATTGAATGACCCATATTATAATGTTAATAATTTTAGATAGAATAATCAACCAATATGTATAATATTATTTTCAAAATTAAAAGTTATAAATTAATGAAAAAATATCAATGGTTTCAAAAATAATATGAGAGAATTTTCTAACAAAAAAGTGTTTTCCTAATTTATACTTTGTAAAAAAAAGCAATTTATTTATCTTTATATCATTGTGATAGTTTAAATAAATTGAATAAAAAATTATTCCATTATTATTCCATTAAAATATTATGGATGGTTATTCTCTCTAAAATTTTATCTTTTAATAAGGGTCTTGGTACATATTGTACAACAATACAAATGAAAAATGAAAAATTATAAATAAGGTAAAAATTAGTCATAAAAATATGTAATTAATGATGCTATCTAATCAAAATAAATTAATATTATCCTTTTTAAAATTTGAAGGGCATTTTGTGTATACAATTTTTGCAAATTTATCTTTACTCAAAATAAAAATAATAATATTAATTTTTAACGGGTTACCCGACCCGACCCGCATCCAACCCGCATCCGACCCGATTTTTTCGTGTTCTTAGTGGGTCGACCCAATAATGACCCGCATCCAATAAGACTTGATCAAAAAACCCAATAATTTCGTGTCGAATTATCGTGTCGTGTCAAAAATTGCCAGCCCTAAGACTGCTAAAGCGGGACGGAGGGAGTAGTAAATAGTAAAAATTTCAAGCTTACAGAATATTACCATATAATCATGTAGCTACTATGGACTTGAATTTCTGAAGTTGAGGATCGTTCCCAGACATCAGTACCAACAACCAACAATCCTAAATAAGTATACAAGGCAGAGTAGAGTGTAGAAGAATCTTACCTCAGTCTTTAAAACTTCTTTTTCAAGTTGATCAACCTCCTGATAAGTAGAATGAACCAGAGGTCATAGGCTCTTCATTCCTCAAAAGTAGAAAACTTGAAGAAAGGTAGCAATGAAGTCTGAGAACATGAACGTTAATTATCTGGAATGAACGCAAATCATCAAGCAATCAAATGCGATAAACACTTAGTCTGATATCCTACTCTAACTTTGACATCTACGGTTAGTTTGGCATTGCCATCGGTCCTTGTTTCGACCTTAAATGAAACAACAAGTTCAAACATGGCAATAAAATACGAACGAACTAAAATATGCAGAAACTAAGTTAAGAACAACAAAAAACAACCAACTAAACCTATAATTTCACAAGAAATAAATGAACCTTACTTGAACTGAGAGGAGTAAATTCTACGGAATTCTTTGTTCACTAACAAACAAATCATTTGCATACCCTTAAACGCAAACACCATAGGGAATCAACAAAACATCATAAATACCATAAAATCTGGAATAGAAAATGGAAACAAAGTTCAACAAAAGCAAAAGTAGCAATTAACTAGAAATGGAAATGCAAGAGTTATTAAACTATGCTAGAGAGTTTTAAGTGGAAATAAAACTAAGGAGTGAAAACTAAAAATTCAGATATCTTTGTTTGTGATACATTTTCTCTCGGTAACAGTACAGTACCCACGCGCGCGCCACATGTAGCGCGCTCTTCAGTAAGTAACTTTCTCTCAGTCACAACTGGAAATCTCTTCATTGTTTAGCTTAGGCCCACAGATTGACAAATCTTCACTACTTCATGTGCTCCCACTCGAGCTTACCCAAAATCACCACAGATCCCTGCCACAAAAGCATCTTTTCATGTAGATAAGTTCCATTTTATCTATTGAATTTGATTGAAAACACATGACACAAATAAGCCTATCACTCATTGTATTGTATATCAACCAGTTTGTGAATTAGAAGTGACTGAACTCCTACATAGCTAATGTAAACACCTAGCTAGTTTTATAATGAAATATGAGTGAGGCGAGTTAATGAAATGTGTGGTCCATTAACAAAAGTAGTAAAAAGCAAATGAGACACTTAATTATAGATGGACGAAAAAAGGAAACGCGAGACACATTGATGCAGTAGAATATATGACTTGGTGGCTAAGAAAGTTATATTTTGGATTTTATTTATTTCCTAGTTAGTTAGATTAGTAGATGGAAAATATTAATTGTTTTCCTTCTACAAATTAGGTTTTTCTTTTTGCTTATTTTCTTTATAGTTATTTTTGCTTATTATCTTTTTAGTTATTTCCTTTCCATATATTTAGGATTTTTCTTTGCCTATATAAAGGCTTCGTTGTTGATCTTAAAAGACAGACTTTTGATTATATATTTTGACATTGAGTTTTATACTCTCAAGTTCTCAATAAATTTGATTTCTTTATTACCAGTTCAGTCATTCTCGTACGTTCCTTCGTTCATTTGCATCACACATAAGTTTGGACGTAGGGAGTACATTGCTCTTTGTGGTGAGGTTTCTACAACATGCAAACCAACATATTGAAATATAATCAAATATATTTTACTACTCATTTATCAAATTGTTTCCCAATTTCTATGAAGCTTTATCACGACTGTCTTCAGTATTTTTTACGCAAATTAACTCACAACAGTGTCCGTTACAGTAATTTATTGAGAACTTGAGAGATCAAACTTTCATTCAAGGAATGACTAGTAAGAAGAAAAAGCAGCCAACCACCCAAAACACACATTTGCAATAAAATATAACCAAAACTCATTCAAGCACAAGCATTTTAGTTAGGAAAGAAGTGAATTCATGTGATTTTGTGCAAATTAAAGGGAGTAGGAAGCCTAACCTGTTAACCAAGTTGAGAGTTGAGCTAGGACTTCTTGTATCAAAAAGAAGAGTAAGAACGAATTTTAAAGACAGATCCAGGCTTTAATTGCATAGCATAATCGACGGCTAGGGGATGGCACTCAACTAACTCAATTGTAGAGGTGACCATTGAGGGATCACGCGTCCAATCGTATTGTTGTAATTTTTAGCAATGGCGTATGCTTAGGAGGCGAAGCCTTGCTAGACTTCCATGTTGAGGTCTCAATCGCACCAAATCGGTGTCCTCAATTATAACTGTCTCAAGTTTCAAAAAACTCCTTGATTCTATATTCCACTCGGGGCCTCGAAAGGCATAGCCATGTAAAGCGAGATGCATAAGATTTGGTAGCACCGAACCAATGCCATTCAAGTGCTTCCATGGACACCCTAAGCCACACAAATACAACTTTCTCAAACTTGATGGGAACATTGAAAGAGGAACCATAAACTCACGCTTAATATCATGATACTTCACATTATATGAAATCATTTCCAGATACGTTCCTCTGGTATATAATCCAAGTTACTCAATGTGTTTCTATCATCATCTTCGTCAGAAGGCTGCAATTCTACCAGAATACCTAATATCTTTAAATTGGGGATTCTCTTGAGAATTTCTCTTGTGCAACTCTTTTCACTCACACCAAAAAGACCGAGAAGTCTATCCAATGCAGCAGCAGAAGAATCAGGGGTCTGTAGGTCTTTTCCCCACACCTCAGCATACCGTAGTTCTTGCATGTCCCATACTTTCACCGACATACATGACAAAGCTCCAAGTTTCTTAATGTTCATATGTTGATGGATAATCAAGAATCGAAGGTAAAAATGTTGGATATAGAAACTGGGATCTCTTTGTTGTAGGTTAGGGAAAGGTACTTTAGACAAATCAGCTTGAAAATTTCTGGGAAATGACAAAATCGGACACTTGCAGCATCCAATACCTTGAGCAACTTGAAATCCATTGCATGTATTAGCATTGTAAATTTGTGGTAAGGACTAAGACAAAGCAGAGAACGTACATTGGATGCACAATCCATTTTTATTTTTTCACACACTTCTTTGAAGGAAAATAACGAGATGCAATGGGCACACAACTGATACGTTCGGATTTTGCACTATTTTAAGGCCATTATTTGGTCCGTTTTTTTATGTCAAAGTCACTCTACACGTCTATTATTTGCATATTTTGTATATTTTGGTATTTTGACGTGTTTTGTGAGAAACGTGCATAATTGAGCCGAGAAAGGGAGCCAAAAAGCAGAATCTGGAAATGGAAATTTGGAGTAAAACGCCGACCGGCGACCGCCACGGATGTGTGCGGCGACCGCCGGCGCCCGGCGGGCAGATCAATGCAGTGGTCCGCCACGGAAAAATACGCTTGGAAAAGAAGTCTCGTCCGGCGACAGCCGCAAGTCGTGCGGCGGTCCGCCGCCGAGGGAACGGACTCTCTGGAGTCCAACGCGGCGACCGCCGGCCAAGGTGCGGCAGCCCGCCGGAGAAAGGCGGCGAATCCGAGAAGCCCTAGATTTGCGCCTAGATTTACCATATTTTGGAGATCTTTTCCTTCTACAACAAGGATTGGCTTTCCCCTATAAATAAGACCTCAAGCTTCATAAAAAAGAGAGAGCTTCTACTTGCAAAATACTTCATAGAGATCAAGAGCATAGAGTACTTCACTTGTGCAAGGAGTTGGAGAATGATTTCAAGAACATCAAGAACGACAAGGATTCAACCTACGGGTTTTATTTGCTTTAGTTTTATGTTCAAATTGTCTTCCCTTCAATCTATGTTTTTAGCTTATTCAATTATGTGTAACTAAACTCATAGGATTCTAGGGATGTGTTAGTAACGACTTTGGTTATACAAATTCCTTTTTCTATTTAATATCCCTTTTGTTTTTACTTTGTTTCTTCCCTAATTAATCTTGATGTTGCATGATTGAGTGACACAATTGTTGTATGATTTAATATAACTTGCTTCATAACTGTGACAGAGTCTAGCGAGTTAGATCCACTTAGTAGACGCTACAGTTAGCTTCCCTTAAAACGACACTGTAAATTGAGAGTGAGGAATTTTCAAGGGTCTTAGGAGCTTTTTGGAGTTATGTGTTAGGATTGACAACCCTAACTTTGTAATCAACGTTTATATCGAATGAGCATAAGCTAGGTGACTCGTCCTTTCAAAGTATGAACTGTGCTAGGGTATTGTAGTTGAATTTTGTATAACCATAACTGTGAACGCACATCCCTGGGATTCCCTTATTTCTATCGCTTATCTCCGTGTTTTTTTTGCAATTAGTTGTTATATGCTTTTTATTATTTTCAGTTTTCAAAAGTTTTCCAAAACCTTTTCATTTTTCGAGATAGTAATTGAGTGTTAGTAGAGGATAGACACTCTGTGTTTGTCTTTCCCATGTTCGATATCCGGTCCTAACCTTTAGCTATACTATATATACTCTGTATACTTGCAGGTTTATTTAGTGCTAATAAAAAGTGCATCAACAACCGACGTTGATCTTTCACAACATCATCGTAGCTTTATAAAACATGCAAAAACTTAATCCTAGTGGCTTCTTTCTTACAAAAGTGCTGCCAGCAAGAATGCACACGAAACATTTTCTTTGAAAACCTAGAATCTACGGCGTAATTGAATTGGACGAGGTAGTATCGGAAAGAAAGGTGTGTCGTATATTCGTGCAAAACTTTCTCAAAAGTTTTTTTATCCAAAACTTGTTTACCAAAAGGTTCAAGAAACCCCTCAGTAGTCAACATGTTAAAGATTATGTATGGTTTAAGA
The DNA here is from genome assembly GCF_023119035.1 of Salvia hispanica. Lineage (NCBI taxonomy): Eukaryota > Viridiplantae > Streptophyta > Magnoliopsida > Lamiales > Lamiaceae > Salvia > Salvia hispanica. The sequence continues at coordinate 51,346,114 of NC_062965.1, read as the reverse complement.
TCAGTATATGGACGGTGAGCTCCCAAATAGAGAAATTACATCTTCAAATTTTGAGGTAAGTAAAGTACCTCTGTGATCTGATCATAGGCATCCACGAATAGTGAATTATGTTGTTTTTCAGTTACCTCAGTCCAATATTTTGTGGTTGTTTCTTCTTTAGATAGGAGCTGTGCAACTGTGACTATCATAAGTGGAAGACCTTCACATTTTTCGGCAATCTTCTCTCCTAGTTCATCAAGGTGAGGAGGAAAACCATCTTCACCGAACACCTTCTTGCCAAGTAATTTCTTACTTTCTTCATCATTCAACAAGCAAAGTGTACACCCATATACACATTCTTCTATATATTGCCTACTTGTTAGCAAGATTCGGACATTATCTTGTGGCAATTTATCCATAATTCGCACATCCCATTTCCATACCTCATCCAACACAATGAAACATTTCTTATCCTTCAACCTCTCTTCCAAGAGTCCAACTAATTTATTATCATTGTCTTCATCTCCTTGGGAAAGCATTTGGTCGGGATCACTTGAGCTAGAATGCATCATAATGTTTCTTTAGATTCACATTTTCTGCCCACTTTAACCCATGCTCGAAGCCCAAAATGACTCTTAAGTGATGGATCGTCAAATAACATCTTAGCTAATGTTGTCTTTCCAACTCCGGCCATCCCTGAAATTGTGTAGCAATTCTCTTCAATTTCTCCAAGAAGAAAATCCCTTATGTCTTCAAATTCTTTGGATAATCCAACTATGTTTGAGTCGATTCCATGAAAATCAATTCTTGAGGAAAGAGGTTGGCCTTCTTCTTCAGGCATATTCAGCAGTTCAGTTTGAAGTCCGCCTCCATGACCGAAACCCTCTCCACAAAGCAATCAACACTCTGTATGATACTCAGCAGATCTACCGAGAAAGAGAAGTGATCTCTCTTACCTTCGAGTTGTGGAAGAATGTGCTCATACACATGAGATTCGAGTAAATCTTCGAATTCCCATATGGCCTCTTTGATTCGGTCGTCCAAAGCATTCACCTCTGTCCTGATCTTGCTGTAGCTAGTCTCCTCCAATTTTAGGAGAACTGTCTGCAAGCAACACATAGCATAATAGACGGATTGTAAGATCAGTGGAGAGGGAGGAACCAGACAGACAAATGCGAGATGATTCCAGAAGACTCAGTATGGTACTCTTGAGCGAAACTGCAGCTCCATAAGCAGCCATCAACCAACTGAATTATCAAGTATAAGAGTTGTGGTTGCGAAGCCGAAGGAAAGGAGTTGGCTATGGAGGAATTTTGGTTTGTTATACAGAAATTGGTAATCACGTGTAGTGTAGTGTAGTGTAGTGTATCGATTAACGATACCACGATACACGCCCCATATACTCCGGTCAATAACTCAATTCAATAGTTAAACTTTATTGGAATTCAAACGAGAGGTAAGGTAAGATTGGACAAACGAATTTATTATTCCCTCCGTCTTATTATAACGAGGTGCTTCTTTTCATTATAATTTTTAAGAAAATGATAGGAGTATTTATAAAATTAAGTGGAAAGAAAAAATATGGAAAAAAAGAAAAAAATAAGAGAAATATAGAGAAAATGAAGTATGAAAGAAAGAGTAAAATAAGAGAAAAGTAAAATAAAATAAAACAAGAACTGGAAATGATGTTCTTTTTGCTAAAATAGAAAATTAATCAGTTATAATAGGACAAACTAAAAGAAAACTTAATTACTTGTGATGGAAGGAAGAAACATTTCATTTGTCTAGCTAATAGTTAAATAATAAAAATATAACCATAGATTCTCAATTATTGAAATAGACGGCCAGCATTGTCGGAAATAATATATAATTGAAAGAATGAATAAAATTGAGCCAAATAAAATGATACAAATATAAATTAAATTAGATAAATTGGGCTAATTTACATTGAAGTCTACGGGCCCCGTGTCTAACGGGCCTCGGGCCGGAATCATGCTTCGCGCATGTGCTTCCCGTCGGGCCTCGTGCCCTTCGGCGTCCAATCCCTTGGGCCTCCGGGCTCTCGGTGTCTCTCGTGGGCCTTCGGGCTCGCGTCCAATTCCTTGGGCCTCCGGGCCGTCGGTGTCTCTCTCGGGCCTCCGGGCTCGTGTTCTTCGTGCCTTCGGGTGCAAGAGTCGAAACATGGCTCCCAAAAAATCCTACGACACGGACACGCGGTGGTACGGGCCCACCATAGAACGCTGCCGACTAGGGTTTCTGGAGTAAGGGGCCCCTTCGGGGGTGGGCCTGTGCGACTATAAATATTGTTTACCCATGCTTTAGTTTTGGGTTGAGTTATTTCTCGCTAGTTGTCAATACCGCTAGTCTCCCTCACGCCTCCTTGCTCCGTTAGGGTTAGGGTTTCTTTAGCTTGACGGCGCCGCCCTGTTCTAGGGTTTCGCCGCCGCTGTTCATACCTTTTCTTTCCTCGAGTCTGCCTACGCGCTGTTCTCTTGGTTTCGTCTATCAAGAAATGCCCCCCTCCCCTCCTCTCGGCCGACAGGAGAGGGGAGGTTCTGCCCGTGCCCGTCCCTGCTCGCATCCGAACCCGACGCGGGTCATCCGGCAGCGGCCACACCGACGGGATTACACTGACGTAGAAGATAACCCGGGGCACACTCGATCTGACAAACCCTCACTCCGCCACCACCACGCGCGGTCTTGCGAACCGGCGACTGCCATTCAGCTGCGATTACGGTGAAATACTAAGGTAAGGCTGCGCCCTTTGGTTAAACGCTCCCTTCAGAGGATTCACCAGATCAAGGGAGGCCGGTTTCACTAGGGCTGCGCTTCTTAAAAGCCTAGTTCTTCTCTGCTTTTCGTTTTTATTTTCTCTTGTTTTATTATTGGTCCTTGCTGCTCTCTGCTTTAACTTGTCACTAGAATTCCTTCAACTTTGTGCACACATAGATTGGACAAAGGATTTTGGTGTAGTTTCTAGCAAGTTATTTTGAACTCCGCAAACCCAATTGGGAGGCATACACACTTTAACCATCTCTGCAAAGTTGGGGGTGCAGAGTACAATCTTCAAGCGCTCATTGAGTTGTTCAAGATCTCCCTTCAATCCACTGAGAATGGAGTTACACATCCCAAAACTGAGGATGAATTGATTACGGAGGTTGATGAGCAACTCCAACTCAAAAGTAGTTGTGCATGGAGGGTGGAATATCAGTCTACGCAGCCAGATTCAAGCCTTGCAGCGCGCACTTTAGTACCAGCCGAAGGTATCACTACTGAAACTTCGTCAATTTCACTAACACCGGACGATATTCTACCCATTAGGGTAGGGTGGGGTCCTTCTTTGTGTGGGAAATTTGCAGGGAGGTTTCCAGGAAAGCCCACAGTTTATAACTTGGTGCAACGATGGGGTGTCCCCACGAATGTGGCATACCATAGCAAGGGCTGGATATTGTTCGGATTTAGGTCCTATGCTGATTTAGAGAAGGTGCGCAACAAAGGACCGTACACTGTCTTTGGAGTGCCGCTCATTCTGGAGCCAACTCCAGCAAACTTTAACTTGGAAGACAATGTCAAACTCCAAATTCCAGTATGGATCCGTATACCTACCACTCACTCTATGGACGAGGTCTGTAGTGGAGAAAATAACATCCTCCATTGGAACTTCGGTTGCAGTTGACCAGACCACTATCCGGAGACGATCACTAGATGGCCCCAGAGTCCAAGTCCAGATCATACTTGATATGCAGAAGGACCTGCGAGACACCATCGAACTCTTTCTGCCTAATGGATCCTCTCTGCAACAGAGGATTGCCTTCGAGAACCTGCCTAAAATCTGCCACACATGTCATGTGTTTGGCCATGCCACCTTCGGCTGCCCTGGCCCAGCGGAAAGAGCAAAAATCAGGGAAGAGAATAGGAAACGAGAACTCTCCAGGCAGCGGCCAAATGCGAGGGACCCTAGTCGGGGTCGTGACACTACGGTTAGGCGCTCGGCGAATAGCAGGGCAACTCACGACACTGCGGTGGTCACTCATGGTGTATGGAAGCGAACGATGAAAAACCAGAATAATGCCTACAAGATAGATGTGCCCTCGTCAAGCCAGGACCCACTCATAAGGAAGCCAGACAACCGTGAGATGGATGGGCCAGTTCAATGCGGTAATGCACGTAGATGAGAGACGGGACATAAGGAAGCCAGACAACCGTGAGATGGATGGGCCAGTTCAAGCATGTGCCATACTTGGACTACAAGACGTGGCCTCCACTGGCTGCTCCTTCACATGGACGAATGGCCATATTTTTAGCAAAATTGACCGTGTAATGGTGAACCAGGAATGGCTTGATGCCTTCTGGTTTCCAGACGGACCACTCCCCTGCTGTAACTAAACTGTTCGCCGACTTTCAAGCCACACCTAAGCCCTTCAAATTCTTCAACTTCTGGATGGATCACACGGACTTTGTGAAGACATTGAGGGAGAATTGGAGGATACACGTGGTGGGCTTGAAACAGTATAGCCTTTTTTAGAGGTGTAAGGCTTTTAAGCAAGTCCTCAAGACCTTTAACTTCCGAGAATTCAGCAACATCACAGGCAGAGCAAAAGAAGCAACAAGAGAGCTCGAGGATCTTCAATTGCAAGCAGATGTGGATACCTCTAATCGGGTGCTCCAGGACCAGATCAAAGTTTGCAAAAAGAAGGCTGAATTTTTAGTCACTGCGGAGAAAAACTTCTTTAGCCAAAAGGCTGGCCTGAAGCATAGACTCTTAAGTAACCGTAACACGGCTTTCTTCCATGCCATGGTGCGCACGAATAACACAAGGAACACGATATCCTTTTTGTGTCGGCCAGATGAGTCTCTAATTGAAGATCAAGTGGACATTGCGGATAGCTTCGTGCACTTTTACAGAGGCCTCTTCGGGGTCCCTAAGCAAGCCGCCCCTATCTTGCCTGATGTGTTAGACAATGGCTACACTCTTGATGGAGAGGAAGCGAATAGGCTCATTATGCCCATTACTGATGAAGAGATCAAGGGAGCCCTTTTTGCAATCAAAGATGATAAAGCTCCGGGGCCGGACGGATACTCTTCAGCGTTCTTCAAGAGGAACTGGGTCGACTTGGGGCCGGACATTATTGAGGCAGTTTCGGAGTTCTTCGAGTCGGGTCACCTGCTTAAGAGCTTCAACGCAACAACCATTGTACTCATTCCGAAAACGGTAACCCAAAGGTTAGTGACTTTCGCCCTATTGCCTGCTGCAATGTTTTCTACAAAATAATAACCAAAATCCTTTCGAGGAGAATGGAAACTTTGTTGCCTAAGCTTGTCAGTCAGGCCCAATCTGCATTTGTCCCGGGACGCAACATCATGGATAATATCCACCTAGCCACGGAACTGATGAGACGATATGAAAGAGCTAGAACGGTCCCGCGATGCACGGTGAAGATTGACCTACGGAAGGCGTATGATACCGTTAACTGGGAATTTTTGGAGCATGTGCTACTAGGGCTAAACTTCCATCCCATATTCGTCGAGCGAGTGATGGAGTGTGTTACGTCTCCAACTTACTCGATCATGCTCAATGCCAGCGCGCATGGGTTCTTTCCAGGTAAACGGGGACTACGACAAGGTGACCCCATGTCCCCATCTCTCTTTATTCTTTGCATTGAATATTTCTCCCGTCTCCTTGACTTGCGCACGCATGGTGGAGGCTTTAACTTCCACCCGGGATGTGCAAGTCATGGCATTACTTACCTTGCTTTTGCAGACGATATTATGCGGTTTGGACGAGGGGACATTTACTCGATGCAGGTGCTCGCTGATGCAATAGAGGAGTTCTCGGCGTGCTCAGGCCTTGAGGTCAATCAAGCCAAAATCTAACCTGTTTTTTGCAGGGACAATGACCGATGATACTAAGGCACACATCACAAACATTTTTGGCTACTCAAGTGCAAAACTTCCAGTCAAATATTTGGGAATTCCCTTGGCGTCAAAGTTGCTTAAGACGGCAGACTATTCTGACCTTATAGACAAAATGACGTCGACAGTTAAAAAATGGAACGGGAAGTCTTTGTCTTATGCGGGCAGACTGGAGCTAATTAAATCTTGCTTGCAGGGGATCGAGGCATATTGGCTCCAGGCCTTCCCGATGCCGGACAATGTCGCGTCTCGGTTGGTAGCTATTGAGCGCAACTTCTTGTGGGGCTCCAAACAAGCGAAAGTGGCATGGAGCGTCATCTGTCTACCCACACATGAGGGTGGCTTGGGTATCCGAGACCTTGGAATGTGGAACACAACGCTGCATGCAAAAATCCTTTGGAAAGTGCACGCAAAGACGGATAGCTTGTGGATCAAATGGATTCATACCGAGATCATAAAGGACGTGGACTTTTGGGAGTGGCAACCGCATGTTAAGGAACATTCTACCCTTATCAAGCATATCTTTTCCATTAGAGACGAGATGATTGCCAGAAGCTCGCGGGAAGAGACGCAACAACTTTTAACCCAATGGAACGCAAGGGCGGACACTAAGGCCGCCTATGACTGGTTTCGGCCAAGGGAAGACCGACGGTTTTGGGCAAAATATATATGGCATAAGAGTATAACGCCGAAATACTCATTCATTGCGTGGTTGGCCTTGCGCGGAAGACTCTCTACCCGGGATCGGATTACATGGGAAGACATCGATGCCACCTGCAGCCTTTGTGCTAGGGATGATGAGAGTGCGGACCACCTTTTCTTTAGGTGCCGAGAAACCTGGAGTGTATGGGACAAGGTTCGGGACTGGATCGGGCTTAGAAGAAGGCCAACAACCATAAAAAGAGCGATTAAGTGGCTGGTGCGAGACGGAAGGCCCTCCCGGATACCCCAACTGGCGGGAAGTATCGCCCTCATGTCTACTATCTACTATATTTGGATCGCGCGGAACTCTGTTATCATGGAGGGGAAAACGTTTGATATAGCGCGTGTCTTATATCAAATCAAGACAACAGTGTATAGCATTTTGTATGCTAAGTTTCCTCATGATCAAGTCTTGCTCCATGTGCCTGACGTTACTCACACATAAGCTGAGGAGTTGGAAGTATCTGCCGTCTAGGCCGAACCTTATGGATCCACATAGTGCTATCTCGGGGTACTCTTTTTCCTTATCGGTGTCTTTTTTCCCGTTCGGGTCTTTGGCCCCGAAAGGTTTTAATGAGGCCCATTGCACATAGATAGTACTATGATAGTTGCTTAGTTGATTGGATCGCGGGCCCTGCCTGCTTGTTTCGTAGTGGGGCTCCCATGGCTTGTACGGGACCCCTCATCCACTTGGGTATGTCCAAGTTGTGTTTCTGTACATTCTTTTCTTGAAATGCATTTGATTAACTTATCAAAAAAAAGAAAATTATAGAACTCAAAATCCTATAACGGCTAGTAAGTAGTACTTCCTCCGTCCCATTGAAGATGACTCACTTTCTTTTTTAATTTGTCCCAACTAAGATGATCCATTACTTAAAATGGAAATACCTTTATCTCTACTTTATTCTTTCTTTCTTACTTTACTCTCTCCTCTCAACACACAAAATAAAATTGCATAAAATCCCGTGCCGCCCAAGAAATGGGTCATTTTCCTTGGGACGGAGGGAGTACCTCATAACAATTTCTTAGCATTAAATAATTAAACCAAATAATATTATAAAAATATAAATTGAATTAAATAGATTGAGCTAATTTACATTGAAGCTTACGAATCAACTTAACAGAATATCACTAATCAAAAACACGAATGGCAACGAATTTTAAAGATTGATTCAGGTCTTAATTGCCTGGCGAAATCCGCAGCTAAGGGATACTCCCTCCGTCCGCCATTAGGAGTCCCATTTATGAACGATACGTGTTTTAAAAAATATTATAAAAGTGGATGGAAATAAGTTAGTGGAATAGGGGTCACACATGTATATATTAGTTTTAAATAAAATGTGAGTGAAATGAGTTAATGGAAGGTATGGCCTATTACCATTTATGGTAAAAATGAACCAAGGCTCCTATTGGCGGACGGACTAAAATGGAAAAATGGGAATCTTATTCGCGGACAGTAATACGAAATTGTTTGTTAAAGGGAAATTGGTATCAAGTGCATCGATTAACGATACCATGCACGATGCCCGCTCATATACAATACACCGCTCAATAAGTCAATTGAATAATAAATTTTGTGGAATTGTAACTGTTTGGAATTCTTTGTTATTATCCAGGTCCTTTAAAAAATACAAACTTTTTTTAACGTACAAACTTTCAAACTTTCTTTGTTATTATCCAGGTCCCTAATTATTGGAGAATGAGTCTCATGTTTTTATAGGAAAAAATATTTTTTAAAATAAATTTTTAATTTTAAATGATGGATTAAAATGAAAATAATTTATCACACTCTTATTTTATTAGCATGAAACTACTACTCTTTCCGTCCCCGCTAAAATGACATATTTCTTAATCTACACAGATTTTAGGAGTTATTGATTAATATGATTAATTGGAGAGAGAAAAAATGAGCGTAAATATTAAATGAAGTGAGAAAGAGTTGAATATTTAATTAGAGAGATAAAAAAGTGGTTGAGTGTATTAATTAGAAAGAAAAAATTACCAAAAATATAACTGTATCATTTTGGTCGGATCAAACTAAAAATAAACATGTTTCATCTTAATTGGGATTGGGGAAATATAATAAAATGGGATGACATGAATCGACTAACAATGCCAGAATACATATGCACGCAATATACTTAGACCTGCCCACAGTTCATGAACCGGTGGTTTCGGTTCGGAACCGCCGGTTCCGGTTTTGGGAAATATGGAACCGGAACCGAACCGTGAGGCTGTTTCACGGTTTCGGTTTCGGTTCGAAAACCGGCGGTTTCGGTTTCGGTTCGGAATCGCCGGTTTTTGGACGGTTCGTAGCGGTTTAGGTTCGGTTTCGCGGTTTCACGGTTTTTTCCGTTAATTTTTTTTTGCCATATAGTTTGAAATTATAAAACAAATTGGAACAAGGAAATGGATAGTTTAAATTGAGTTGTTAACACTAAAATGAGGTGAGTGTAAGTAAGGATAGAGAGGAGTATTTAATATAGATAAAAATAGAGAGAAATGAGATCCAATTTGAATTTAAAATCAACATTTAAGAATAAATAAATAAATAAATAAAAATAAAAGAAATGGTGTTTTATGCAATCAATTTTGAATAGTGCAGCCATCGCCCACCGTCAACCAATCAATTTTGAAGACTCAACTAATCAATTTTGAAGACTACAACATTAACCAATGTTAATGTATTATACTTTATTTAAAGTAATCAATTCTTCTAAGTTTATTTTAAAATGTTGGATAAATATTTATTAATAATTATCCATACTCCATAGATTCCATACGTAAAAAAATGTGTTAATTAATAAATCGAAAATAGTATTATAAAGTTATTACCATAAACCATACAACATAGACTCCATCTTGTAATTTAGTTATTTTTATTTTATTATCTTTTATCTTATGTTTTTACCATCCAATTTTACCAAATAGTATTATAAAGTTATTTTTGCTACAAAATTTTGTCCCACATTATTGTTTCTACGGATATTACCAAATCTAAAAATGATAAAACTCATAAACCGGATCATTCAGCAATGTTTTATTTAATGGAGTATAGTTTTAATATAAGGATTAACTATGTTTAAATTTATCATTGCGTTGGCGGTTCGGAACCGTGAAACCGCCGGTTCGGAACCGTCCGGAACCGGCGGTTCGGTCGCGGTTTCGGTTCGAAAAATTTGGAACCTGAACCGAACCACGGTTCTAAAATTCACGGTTTTGGTTCGGCATATTTTTCGCGGTTTCGGTTCGGAACCGTAACCGCCGGTTACGGTTTCGGTTTTAACCGCCGGTTCGGTAAACCTTGGGCAGCTCTAAATATACTCCGCTGAAATACTACTTTTTTCAATTAGTATATCGATTAAATGGGTGCCCATATTTTGAGGGTAGTGATCAATAGATCAAATCGATAGTAGTAGTATTTCAATAAAGGCACATTGTCAGGTACTCCCTCCGTCCCGCTTAAGATGACACATTTTCCTTTTTAGTTTGTTCCAACTAAGATGACACATTTCCTTTTTTGGTAATTTTCTCTCTCCAATTAATACACTCAACCACTTTTTCTCACTCCTATTAAAATATTCATCTTTCTTTATCTCTCTACTTTAATACTTACACCCACCTTCTCTCTCTCCAATTAAACACTTTAACCAATAACTCCTAAAACCCCGTGCCGGCTAAGCAATGTGTCATCTTAGCCGGGACGGAGGGAGTAATAAATAGCTTAATTCTTGGTCAAATTATGAAAAGTCTGAAAAAAGCAAGAAATTTGGATATGTTTGCCATTATTACAATAGAATTATTCTTATGAGATTTGAGGAACTAGCAAAATGAAAAGACTGGGTTTGGAGGGCGGGTCAAACCCGATGGGGCAGCTGGGCCGGTTTGTGCGTATTGGGCTTTTATACTTGGGCCTAAATTATGGGCCAATTAGTTATCACATATACATAGTATTACTTTTATTTTTTGTAGTTCTCACATATATAAGATGTCTAGTGTTCTATTTCTGTACTTTCCATGAGATACAGTGATACACTGTGAGTAGGCCTGTTAAAATGGATATCGGGTGTTGGATACCCGATATCCAAACCCGAAAAAGTCGGATAATAAGATACCCGAAACCCGATTTTTCGGGTATCGGATCAGGATCGGGTAGTGAGAATTTTGGATTATCGGGTATTGGATTATCCGATATCCGATCAGGTATACCCGAACTATCCGATTTATTTTCTAAAATTAATAAATTATATTTTTATTATAATTAAATATAATTTAATTTCTTAACTACAATTTAATTAATACTTAATAGTTAGCATATAAGATATGTTATTTAATTTTTTAATTTTATTGACTTGTGATATTTATAATTTTGAAATTTTAGATGATATTATTGTTAGATCTTGATTCTTATGAATTGAATTATTGAATTGCGATATTTATAAAGGATGAATGTTTGTACTTATGAATTTTGATGGTTATTGACTTATTGTGGATGGATGAAAGATGCTAATATGTATAGCTTATGAATTTTGTATTTTTCAAAGTTTGTAGTTATTTTCTTTTAAATTCGAACTACTATAAGAATTTTGTATTCCTAAAAGTTTATACTAGTTATTTTCTCTTAATTTCGAGCTACTATAAGAATTTTGTATTTCTAAAAGTTTGTAGTTATTTTTACTTGAATAGTAGTACTTCAACTTTGTATTAAATTTGAATTAAACAATATTAAATAAATTCTAAAAGTTTGTAGTTAATTGTCAAAAAAAAAATTAAAATCAAAATCACAATTGGGACTGGATACCCGAGTCGGGTATCCGGGTACCCGAAATCAAATTCGGGTCGGGTATCGGGTATTTGATTTTGGGAATTTCGGGATCGGATATCCGCGGGTATCCAATTTGACAAGCCTAACTGTGAGTGTGGTATACAAGGTTGTATCCCGAGATTAAATATGTACTATGTGTTTAGTTCATGTTCAATACTATTCTTAGTCTAGATGGAAAATCATGAGATAATTAGTCATATCTAACCTTTTATTACTAAAATAATTTCACAACTCAATTCTAGATTATATCATGGTATCATTTTATCTCAAAAATCGAACACTATAGTATACCGTATCAAACGTACATCAAAATATTGCCATGCTTCAATACCGTTTTCAAACCAAAAATATTGAGAATAATGTTCAAATTATAATCCACAATGGTCAACGTGCTTGCTAACCGCGGGGGAGTTGAAACGGGCTTCTCTACAACCAGCCCAACTGATTTTACAAGGACTGACTGCCCCACACCAACATCAAGCCCAAGTCCATGTACATTAGCCCAAGATGTCAAGCCCAATCCGGCAGCAAGAAAAGCCCATTCATCGTGATATGATTCTCTTTCCTTTCGTTTTTAATTAAGTAATCTTCTTCGATTTTCTTCAATGGGCATTTCCAGAATTGTCAATATTTCGAGGTATGTTTTTGTGGAAACCTATTCTTGTGCGTGCTCTTCGTTGCTATGTAGTTGTTGTTATAGTTATTGACAAAAAAGAGAAGAGAAGCATAAATGGATTTAACTCTTAAATCTTGTGACATATTTGATTTGTGACGCTAAGCCGTGACTTGATATGATAAGTTAAGATTTGTGTAGATTTTATAACTGTGTTTGAAGCTTATAATGATTTTTTTACAGAACTAGGAAACCAAAACCTTTATAGTTATCGAATCATGGGGAAGAATGGGGATAAAAATATAGTAGAAAAGAGGGATAGAGATTTTGCTAATGATTTATCTTATTACGTTATGTAATCAAACACAATTACATATTATTGGACAAATCTAATAACCCTATGCGGTTCGACTCTCTTTTGCGATCTGAGAAAGAACCGACAAAGAAAACCCAGAAAGGAGCTTATAACAATGCTCGACTCATACCATTTATTAAATAACTCATAACAAAGGAAATAAATAAGGAAATAGTTCAATAACATGACTAAGTGCCTTAATCTAGTAGGCATCTTTCTAGACTTTGATCTCATACCTTGGACCGTGATAACAAGCTGTTTGCGGCAAATCCATCGGGAACTGCAGGGCTCGAGTCGGTTTCGTCGTTGTCCGTGTCCATAACCTAGTACACATAATCATGCATAACACACAAAGGCCAAAATCCTTGCATTAGGAACTAAAAGCAAGTAATATTTTCACACAAAATCCAACTAACAACAAACATAATTCAACACTTAGGTTACTTAAACTCAGGTGAGAACATGGTAATAATACAACCATTGAAATGATCACAGGACGGCGCAAACGTCTGACCCCTTCTGCTCTCTCATTTGCCTTAAAATCGACAAACGAATATAGGATGTGAGCGTATACTGATATTCAACGTACTATACTACATGTTACTTGATATCAATAGCCATCACATATAAGCTTATGATTGATAATTTAATATTCTTGGTCTTGTGTTTGGGTGTTGTAGTCATAGAAACCCCAAACTGCCATAGGCTAGTAAGGAAAGGATCAACCAACAATACCAAAGCACACTGGCTATAAATATAATATAACAAAACTCATCAAATCTTAAATAATGAGTCATTGTGAACAAGAGAGGATTTAGGAGAACTTCATTTAATTTGAAATATTGGAAGTTAGTAAAGAAAGAAGCGAATTGGCGAAGGGCTAACCTGTGAGCCAAGTGGAGAGTCTAGCGAAAGCATCTCAAAATGATGACACGTGAAAAACGTCGATGAGACCAGATACCGAACTAATTAAATTGTCAGGAGCGAAATGTAAAGGATGACAATCAATTAATTCAATGGTTGTATCCAAGGGGTGGGCACACGTCCAATCCAGTTGTCGTAATTTGTAGCAGTTGCGTATGCTTATGAACTGAAGCTCTGGGAAGCTTCCATGTTGAGGTCTCAATCGCACCAGATCAGTGTCTTCAAAAGAGTCCTAAGTTTTAAAAAACAGCCAGAATCTATATCCCAGTTTGGGCCTCGGAAAGCATAGTGTAGTAATCCGAGATACTGAAGATTTGGCAGCTGCGAACCAATGTCATTCATGTGCTGCCAAGGACAACTTAAGCCACTCAGCTCCACTTGTTCCAGACGTGACGGGAACATTGAAAGAGAAAGCATACACTCATACTTCAGATCAGGACTTACTATATGACATCTTAGTAGCTTCAGATTTTGGAGTTCTTCTGAGATATAACCCAAGCCACTAAATGGGTTGCTATCAGCATCATTGTCATAGGGCTTCAACTCAGCCTCAATTTCTAAATGCTTTAAATTAGGAATTCTTTTGAGAATTTCTTTAGTGCAACTCTTTGCCTCACACCAAAGAGATTGGAGAGTTTGTTCAAAGTAGCATCAGAATTAGGAGTTTGTAGATCACTTCTGGAGACCTGAATGTTTTGTAACTCTTGCATGTCCCATATTTCCACAGGCATATATGAATGAACTCCGCGTTTGTTAATGAGCATATGTCGTCCGAGATTCAAGAATTTGAGATTAAAAAGATTGGAGATGGAGGAGGGAGATCCTCATTGCAAGTTAGAGTAAGATAATGTAGACAAATTAGTTTTAGAATTTCAAGTGGGAAATGGTATAACATGACCCTATCAGCTTCTAGTACCCTGAGCTACTTGAATCCCATGGCATCTATTGACATTGGATATTGATGATAAGGACCAAAACAAAGGAGAGAACGGATAGTGGATGCACAAGCAATATTATTGAATCATGCACTTCTTTGAAGCCAAATAAAGAGTTGCAATGGCCACACAACCGACGCTGGCCATTGATATCATCACCACCGCAAGTTTGTAAAACATGCAGAAACTTGATCTTTCTAGCTTCTTCCTTACAGAAGTGATGCCAGATACAATGCACGTGAAGAAACCCATTGCAATGATTCAAAGAATGACAACCCTGAACTGGTGGATATAGGAGAAGATAATATACATCAGAAAGTTTAGACAGGCAATGGATCATAATATCTTCAAAAGTTTGGAGTGTTTGTTCTCTAATCGCATCAAGAAATCCTTCAGCAGTCAACTGATAGATGAGTCTGCATAGGTGGATTTTCCTATATGGCGGGTAAGCTCCCAAATAAAGAAACAACATTTTGAAATGTTGAGGTAAGTCTTGGGAAAAGTACCTCTGTTATTTGATTAAATGCATCCTCAAAGACTTCATGATGTTGTTTTTCGACTACCTCAGTCCAGTACTTTGGTGTCTTTTCGGCTTTTGATAGAAGCTATGCAACCTTGACTATCAGAAGAGGAAGACCTTCACATTTTCTGGCAATCTTCTTTCCCAGCTCGTTAATTTGAGGCGGGAATCTCTCTTCACCAAACACTTTCTGAGCAAGCAATTCCTCACTTTCTTCTTCATTCAACAACCGTAGTATATGCATTTTATATTCAAACTTTGCAAGTCTGCTTGTAATCAAGATTTGGACATTTGGGAAGACATGACCTAATTTTTTGCCCCAAATATCATCCAACACAATCAGACATCTCTTCTCCTTGAATATTTCTCCCAAGTGTCCAACTAATATCTCCTCATCAACTTCTTGTCCTTGGGTAAGCATACTTTTGTAATGGTTGGGATCCACTTGAGCTAGAATACAATGTAATGTTTCACTTGAGTCGCATTTTTTTCCCATTTTGTGTTAGAGTTTGTATACTAGAAATCACGTTTCGAGTGATTGAATACTGTAAAACTCTTATTTTATTTTCCAATAAATAAAACAGATTATTTTTTGTCATAATGTTGTTATGTTTTACATTTAATGGATGTTAATGCATGTTTAAATGTATAAGTTAACTTAACAAAGTCTAAGTCTTTGTTTTAGTAGACCGGTTGTGGGCGTCGTCCACTTTAAGGTAATACGGTCAGTTCTAAACAAAGAAAAAGATGAATTTCACAACCTAGATGGAATTTGACTATCCATCGAGAAAGGTTGCAATGTCGGTCCGCATATTTCTAAGCCTTACTGAAATAAGATGACATTGGTGTGGTATAGCACTGAACGGATCTAACGACAAGACTTGCCTTAGGCTATCTACTGAAAGGCGAGGTCTTGATAAATATTTATTTCTTAATCAATGTAGGTTAGCATTGAGCATACGGTATTGATTATGCATTACTTTGACTTATCAAATGGTGCGGGTTTTTCGTAACCCAATGATCCTGATATATTGGGTAGTGGTGATCAATATCTAGCGGTGCTAGGATTGCTATTATATTGAATCGTGCGCGAGCTGAGTCTCGCTTGATAATGTCCTCAAGAGGAGCGCGAAACGAGGTTTTATTATTCGGAACCTAGCTAGTTGGAGTTTGATTACTCTATGAATAATAAATAAGTGTTTCATGCTGAGTCCACTCTTGGAATTAATAAGAAGTTAATTAATTAAGTCAATAGCAGACATTAATTAATTAATGGACATTTTAATCTTAAGCACGGGAAATGAAAGTTAAACGGAAACCCGGATTACTTGTAATTTCGGATTTGGATGGGGAGAGTTCAATATTACTTCTGTAGTGGCTGCTCGTAATATTCCAATTATAACTTATATTAAATTGTGGGTTCAATTTAATTAGTAAAAAGTAAATTGGATGAGCCCATATCCAAAACCTTCCATAGATCCCTGTCTGGGCCCAAAAGGAACTTAATATAAATAGGAGAATAAAAGAGACAGAAAACATATATTTTCTTCATAATTTTCGAAAAATATAGAGCTCCCCAGCTGTAGTGATTTTCGAAATTCTCTCCTATTCCAAAAAGGATTTCTTCTGTCTTCTTTATTTAAGTCCTAGTATTCTAGTAAGATCAGCCCACACTGATATTAGAGTACAGTTCGGGAACCAGAGAGAAGTTTTGTGGTTTAGTACTCAAAGCATCACGTGGAGAAGAAGCTAGCCATCTTCAATTCTTTGGAGAATTAATTAGGTATTTTTCTGCTCCGTAGAAAAGCATGTTTTAGGTTTCAATATTCTTAAAGCATGATTGATTCAAGTTATGAGCATGATACATGTGATAATTACGCGAATAGCTTTTGTCTAAATAATCTGCTAAATAGATCTAATTTTTTATGTGATTAATTTATGCGCCCGCTTCCGCTGCCGGTTCCAACATTTTGACCCATGCTCGTAGCTCTACATGTCTCAGAATCAAAGCATCGTCGAATATTTTCTTAGCAAACATGGTCTTACCAACTCCTGCCATCCCAGTAATTGCTAAGCAGTTCTCTTCTTTTTCTACAAGAAGATAATCCCTGACTTGCTCAAATTCTTTAGATAATCCAACCATGTTTGAGTCAATTCCACCAAAATCAATTCGTGAGGAAAGAGGTTCACCTTCTTCTTCTTCTGGCATATTCACTAGTTCAGTTAAGTACTCCTTCTCCATCTCCGTCAGTTCCTTGATGAAGGAATCAATATAGCTGATAGGAACCCAGCACCAGAGGGTCCAACACCAAACGTCGAACAGCCCGAAGGCCACACCAACAAGCCCAGCAATAAAACCAAATCCACGAAGAAGCCAGTCCAACCGAGGGATGAACGCCCGAAGCGCAACGCACCTCGACCCAGCAAGTACAAGGATTTTGTGTCAAGATAATTAGAGGAGTTATTTGCTATTATTTTGTTTCTAGAAGATATTATTGTTTTTCCTTAAATTACGTTCTATTTGTTTAGCTAGATAGAGTCAAATCTTTTCGGGTTTTCTTCTTGATTCTTTCCCGAATCGTAAGTCCGAATCAAGCAGGGGGAATTCTATATATTATAGAATTCCCATAGATCGAGTCTTGAGAAATAAGTAATAAAATTTATCTTATTGTCTCAACCTTTATTTTCCGTTAAACCCTAGCACTCCAACTAGGGCAAAGTTACCGCCTTCTTCAATCTTCACCGCCGGTAGGACCTCACGTCCTATCAACTGGTGCTTCATTGACCCTCTCTTCCCCCGCCTCCTATCATCACCACCATCGTTCTGCCTCTCATGGCATCCGACGACGTCAACACCAATGGAAATCCGCCCCTCGCTTACTCTCTGGAAGAACTGGGCCAAACCATGTTCGACATCAAAGTTCGTATCGCCGGGGACGAAAAGAAGATCCAGTCGAATCGCTTCGCTCAGGAAGCCTTTGAGAGACAACAAACACAGTGGAATAAAAGCATGGACGACCACATGACGCGGCTGTTAACGGCCGTCGAAAACTTGGGAAAAAAGCCACCCGATTCTGTGGTTCCAAATCAGTCTGCAACACCCTCTCGTGGCTGGAATTTGCCACCGTCACACACCGTCAAACCAGTGGGGTTTAATCAGGATTCATGGCCTAAATTGAAGATGGACCCTCCCCGATTCAATGGTGAGGGGGTGGTTCTATGGATCAAGAAAATTCAGAAGTATTATAACCACACCTTCACATCGTTGGCCGACCGTTTGTATCTGATGGAGTTCCTTTTGGATGAGGCAGCCGAGGAATGGTTCGAATGGTGGGAAGCCAACGACAAGGATCGAGATTGGGACGAGTTCTTAATCGACATTAAGCGACGCTTCGACCCCGATTTATATGAGGATTATGTGGGTCGTTTGGCTAACCTACACCAGACGGGATCATTGGAGTCATATCTAGCCGAATTCGAACCCATTTTAAGGAAGGTGACTCACGTGGGCGACGACACATTAACATCGTTATTTGTTGCTGGCTTATCCGCACCCCTCAAGCACGAATTATTAATTCGCCGCCCAGCTTCCCTCAGTGATGCCATATCTCTGGCACAACAACTTGCTGCTTGTCAGACCGCCTCTCACACGGGCCAATCATCCGGATCGCGCCCAGCATGGCAGCCTCGTGACGACAAGCAATACCAGAAACCACAGGGATCCACACCGAAACAACATGATTCCCTTCGCTTGGTGAATCCACACCACAAGCAACAGCGCGAGGGACAACCCCCCAACGATTACCCGGTGATTCGCATCTCAGCGGCGGAACGGGCTGACCGCACGAGATGAAATCTGTGTTGGTGGTGCCCAGAGAAGTACACTCGATCCCACGTTTGTAGTAAGAAATTTTATGCCTTTATGGGCGAGGACGAGGAGAGCGAACCCGAGCATGAAGAGGAGGAGCCTCGAGGTGACGAAGAGGCTGAAAATATGGTGATCTCGGGTGATATATCCAGCATTCTGGTCATTGGACCCAAGCTACAACCACGCTCAATTCGGATTACTGGTACGATCTATGAGGCTCCGGTGTCCGTGTTGATTGACGGCGGCAGCACTCATAATTTCATCAAACCCGCCGTCGCTGAACAGCTAAGTCTTTCATTGCATATGATATCTCCCTTTCGGGTTTTTGTTGGCAACGGTGCTTCGTTGCGATGTGATTATGTGAGCCTCAGCACTCCTATTTCTCTGCAGGGTAATCTGTTCGACATCGACCTATTTTTGCTGCAGGTTGAGGGGCCCGACGTTATCTTGGGTGTGCAATGGTTACAGAACCTTGGCAAAGTTACTTTGGACTTCCGTGATCTGACCATGGAATTTTTATGGAAGCAATCGCCGATTATTTTGAAAGGCGAAGACAAGCCGCCCAAGCAAATCTCCTACAACAGCTTATTCTCGCTTATCAGCAGAGGCAGCGAGTCTGAATTATTCGAAGTTATTCCGCTGGGCCCAGAGCAGCCAGGGGATTCCTCTGCACATGCCAACATCGATCCCGCGCTGGCGTCAATTCTGGACCAGTTTGTTGGGGTGTTTGAGATGCCATCTGGGTTACCACCTAAGCGCTGCTGGGATCACCGGATACACATTCCCCAGTCGACCAAACCAATCAACGTTCGGCCATACCGATACCCGCATTTCCAGAAAGCGGAAATTGAGCGCCAGGTAAAGGAGATGCTCTCTCAAGGAGTTATACAACATAGCACTAGCCCTTTTAGCTCGCCTGTACTCTTGGTCCGGAAAAAGGACGGGACATTTCGGTTCTGCGTTGATTACCGCGCCCTGAACGCAGCGACCACGCCGGATCACTTTCCGATTCCTACTGCAGACGAGTTGTTCGATGAGTTGCACGCCACGGTGATTTACTCGAAACTGGACCTTCGTTCGGGTTATCACCAAATTCGGATGCATGTGAACGACATCCATAAGACGGCCTTCCGCACCCACGATGGCCATTTTGAGTTCTTAGTGATGCCGTTCGGCTTGACGAACGCACCCTCCACTTTTCAAGCTGCCATGAACGGGATCTTCAAGCCGTTCCTCCGTCAATTTGTTATTGTATTTTTTGATGATATATTGGTCTACAGCAACTCTGCAGAGGAGCACCATAAACATCTCAGTGAAGTTCTAGCGATTCTCAAAGCCAATTCTTTCTTTATTAAGAAGTCTAAATGTGCATTTGGAGTATCAACGATTGATTACCTAGGCCACATCCTCTCTGCAGGAGAATTGCGGGTCGATCCCTCAAAAATCGAGGCCATGCTGGTTTGGCCGCAACCGTCTAATGTCAAACGCCTTCGGGGATTTCTCGGTCTAACAGGATATTATCGAAGGTTCGTTCAAAACTATTCAGTTATTGCAGCTCCACTGACGGAACTGCTCAAGAAGGACTCCTTTATTTGGAGTGAGGCGGCAGGTGCAAGTTTCAAGGCCCTCAAGGAAGCGATGAGCTCCACCCCGGTCCTCCGTCTTCCCGATTTTTCACTGCCCTTCGTAATTGAGACTGACGCATCCGACTTTGGAATTGGGGCAGTCCTGATGCAGCAGGGGCATCCCGTCGCATACTTCAGCAAAAAGTTGGGGCCTCGCCGTCGCGTCGCGTCAACATACCATAAGGAACTTTACGCTATAGTTGAAGCGGTGCAGAAATGGCGGCAATATTTGTTGGGCCGGGAGTTTATAATTCGCAGCGATCAGCGGAGTCTAAAGGACCTCCTATCGCAGGTAGTGCAGACACCGGATCAACAATTTTATGTCCGCAAACTCATGGGGTTTAAGTTTTCAATAGAGTACAAATCAGGGGCTTCGAATAAAGTGGCGGACGCCTTGTCTCGGAGGGATGATGATACCTCGGATTCCACAGCAAAGTTATTCACTTTATATGCCCGACCGGTTCCAGC
Source organism: Salvia hispanica (assembly GCF_023119035.1). Lineage (NCBI taxonomy): Eukaryota > Viridiplantae > Streptophyta > Magnoliopsida > Lamiales > Lamiaceae > Salvia > Salvia hispanica. Next base: position 51,325,387 of record NC_062965.1, on the reverse strand, counting down.
AATTCTCGAGGCAATTCGAAGAGAGAATGAGCAACTTCCGGATCTGCTTGCTCTGCATCGGGCAGTTATCTCAAGTGACGCCCCGCCGCACATTTCGGTCGAAGATGGCTTGCTCTATTTCAAGAGACGGCTGTATCTTAGCCGTGATTCTCTTACACGGACTGCTATCTTAGAGGAATGTCACGACTCGCCCACCGCTGGTCACCCCGGCGAGCGCAGAACACTAGCTCGGGTGGCTGCTGTTTTCTACTGGCCGGGACTTCGTCGTGACGTGCGTGAGTACGTAGCAGCTTGCTTTACCTGCCAGGCAACTAAATATGTGCGCGATAAACCCAATGGCCTCATTCAGCCTTTGCCGATTCCGGGTATGGTATGGGAAGCAGCATCCATGGACTTTATTGTGGGACTACCTTCGTCGCAGGGATACACAGCTGTCATGGTGGTCGTCGATCGTCTGTCAAAATATGCCCACTTCGGCGCATTAAAACCAGGCTTTGATGCCCCCCGGGTAGCCCGCTTGTTCGTAGATACGGTGGTTAAGTTGCACGGCTTTCCTGCAAAGTTGCTGTCTGACCGGGACTCCATCTTCATGAGCAATTTCTGGGATGAGCTCTTGAAACTAAGTGGAACGAAGCTGCAGTTCACGACAGCCTATCACCCTCAAACCGACGGCCAATCTGAGGTTACGAATAGAGCTTTGGAGCAGTACTTGCGGGCATTCACCTTCGATCGCCCCGCGAGATGGTTCGCCTTGCTCCCTTGGGCAGAATTGGCACTCAATTGCAGCGTCAACGCGAGCATAGGCATGTCTCCTTTTCAAGCGCTGTATGGACGAGAACCACCAAACATATTTGCAACTTATCCACGACCATCACACAACACAGCGGTGGAAGAATTGCTGACAGAACGGCAAGAGACGCTGCAGGCTTTGAAAAAGAAAATTGCCCGATCTCAAGAAGCTATGGCGGAATTTGCAAACCGCCATCGTCGAGACATCGAGTTTAATGTAGGAGATCGTGTTTTGTTGAAACTCCAGCCATATCGACAGCTCTCTGTCAGCAAACCACTTTCAAATAAGCTTGCTCGACGGTATTTTGGTCCATATGAGATCATTGAACGTGTGGGGAAGGTGGCGTATCGCCTTCGTTTACCAGCAGATAGCATGATCCACAATGTTTTCCATGTTTCTTTATTGAAGAAGTTTGTGCCGTTTATTTCGGCTACGTTAGACCTCCCGGCCACCTTCCGCCGTAGCGACCCCTTTGACACACCGATCAGTGCCTCTGGATCCCGCATTGTGCTGGTAGATGGTGTGCCGCAGGAGCAATGGTCAGTTGGTTGGTCATCAGATGGAGGTGCTGTGCCTACCTGGGAATCTGCTGCTCTTCTCAAGGAACACTTCCCCGATCTTCACCTTGAGGACAAGGTGGCTTCCGTCGATGGGGGAGTTGATAGGAACCCAGCACCAGAGGGTCCAACACCAAACGTCGAACAGCCCGAAGGCCACACCAACAAGCCCAGCAATAAAACCAAATCCACGAAGAAGCCAGTCCAACCGAGGGATGAACGCCCGAAGCGCAACGCACCTCGACCCAGCAAGTACAAGGATTTTGTGTCAAGATAATTAGAGGAGTTATTTGCTATTATATTGTTTCTAGAAGATATTATTGTTTTTCCTTAAATTACGTTCTATTTGTTTAGCTAGATAGAGTCAAATCTTTTCGGGTTTTCTTCTTGATTCTTTCCCGAATCGTAAGTCCGAATCAAGCAGGGGGAATTCTATATATTATAGAATTCCCATAGATCGAGTCTTGAGAAATAAGTAATAAAATTTATCTTATTGTCTCAACCTTTATTTTCCGTTAAACCCTAGCACTCCAACTAGGGCAAAGTTACCGCCTTCTTCAATCTTCACCGCCGGTAGGACCTCACGTCCTATCAATAGCCTGGCAAACTCCGGAGATCTACAGAGAAAGACAAGTCACCACTCGAGCTTTCGAGTTGTGGAAGTATCTGGTCTACGACATGGGATTCGAGTACATCTTCGAACCCCCACACAATATAGTATAATTTTATTATTATCATCATCATCATCATCATCATCATCATCATCATTATTATTATTAATTACAATGTTTTAAAAATAATTTAAAATTATAAAAATCATACTTAATTTCACTATAATAAATAACTATAATTAAAATTATCATAATTATAACTATATTTTATATAATTCATAATTGTAATTAATAATTTATTAATTAATTAAAATATAATTATATAATATAAATTTTATAATAAATAATAATTATTGTATTTTATAAATTAATAATTAATGAATAAAGTCATGGTGCAATTTTAATTCATAAAATTCATTCAATTATAATATCCATAAATATTATAATTATAATATAATAATTGTTATATTTATTATTATAATAAATGAGTATAATACTCCACGTAACTATAATTATAATTATATTATTATATATTATAATAATATATAAACTATCCATCGTAATAATAAATATAATAATTATTATTTATAATTAATAATTTATTAAAAAATTTATAATATTATTTTTTATAAATAAAAAATAATAAGTATATTTTTTAGTTTGGTGTTTAAATTAAATATAAATTTAAAATCTTGATATTTTCCAAACACAGGAAAGTAAAGTTACTAGAAATCATATTCCCGAGATTCATTTTTCCATGAATCATTTTCCTTGCCAACTTTACTTTCCCGCCAACCAAACATATGTCGAAGATTTATACCTAAATATATATGCCAAAGTTGAAAAGGAAGAGGATGATATCGAATATATATAAGATGTCTAGAGCTCTATTTTTGTACTTTCAAGGAGAGGGTCATATTCTAATACTTATAGCACCCTAATCCAAAATTAAGACCAAATCTCCACTCTTAGATTTTAAAATGAGTGGATGAGATTAAATCTTACGAATCTCAATAAATAGTAGACCAAATATCAACAAAAGGGTAATATCGTCATTATGTTATCATATGATAATTTTCGTGAATGTTTTTTTATATCAACATAGTGTATTACAAATATCAACAATATGACATAAGAATATCAACACTAGTACAAGAAAATATCAACACATATTTATTGAGATTTTTACATGGATTTATTGAGATTTTTTGATGTATTTGTTAATAAAAATCTGGTTATCAACATTTACGAAAACTAAAATAAAAATATCATATTTCATGATCCGAACGTCGTCGGAACATATGCAATTGAGATCTCGTTGGAAATCTTATAAAATTATCTTTAATTTGATATATTTTTTGCGAAAAATAATTTAAATCGAGAGAGTTACGTAAATTTAAAGTTTTAAGATGATTTTAATGAGAGAGAATTGACATTAATACCCTCTAATTTTATTTATTAATTTTCTTAATTAAAAATATAATTCATATGGCATTATTTCAACCACTAAATCTTCTAATCTAATGACTAAGATTTAGTCTTAATTTAAGATTGTTAATTAGTCACTCTCCTTCCAGGAGATACACTATATGTCGAAGAATTATACCTAAATATATATGCCAAAGTCGAAAAGGAAGAGGATGATATCGAATATATTGAGGTAGACAGCATTATTAATTGGATGGGATATGCTTGCTTCACTTTATAAGTATTTATAAATGAAATATATCTTGACAGCAAAGTACCAGAATCTACGCATTATATGGAAAGAAAAGGAGAGTGACCAATTGCTAACTCATCATTTAGTTGCTAACTACAATTAATTTAAGACCATAAGATTTTAGAAATCTTATGGTATAAAATTTGCCACGTGTAATTTTCACTTTTCTTAATTAAATAAAAAAAAAAAAAAAAAAAACTACCAAATTAGGGTTTTGGATGAAAATATCAATATAGTGTTTTTGAGAATGTCTAACACAATGCTTTGAGAATGTTAACACATTGCTTATATTGACCCTCTACATGTATTATATTGATATATTTTATATACTATGCTGACATTTGTTGCTGTACGAAAAAATTAAAAAATTTTGAAATTTTTTCAAATTTTGACATCGTAACATATGCAAGTGAGATCTCGTTAGAATCCTTATGAAATTATCTTTAATTTGATATATGTTGTGCGAAAAAATAATTTAAATCAAAAAATTTATATGCATTTTAAAGTTATGGAATATTTTTCAAAAGTTGGTTATAACTAATTTGTTGTAAATTGAATATTGACATTTCAGAATTGATGATCTTGGATCTTAATTTAAATATTTAATGATTATTATTTAGTTATAGTTAACAATTAAGTATTGAGTTAGCAATATAACACTCCCCTTATGGAATTATTACGTAAATCTTACTGCGGAATAAGGAAGATCACTTCAATCATTGTAAAAACAAACTTTAACTTTTTATCATTTCCAATCTCAGTTTAATTTTGTGTAATTGTGGCTGATTGGTTATAACTTAAATAATTTCAAAATACTTTTTTACTATTTTGTATTTATTAATTAATGTGATTGGGTATTATTTGACCCATTTAAATACACACGACACGTACGTAAATCAATAAATATTGAGATTTGGCTAATTAATATTCCATTAATTGCCTAGGAATAAAAAGAATAAAAGTTAAAACGTCTATTTACTACTCCCTCCGTTCCATAGTAGTAGAGTCATTTTGCCATTTTGGTATGTTCCATAGTAGTAGAGTCATTTCCTTTTTTGGTAAAAGTCAACACATTTCTTTCCACCTACTTTACTTTCTCTTACTTTATTCTCTCTACATCTCTCTACCTTTTTCATTTCTTACTTTATTCTTCATTTACTTAACTCACCTAACACAATTTTTCTTAATCTCCATGCCGAAAAGAAATGCCTCCACTACTATGGAACGGAGGGAGTATTTACTTAATTTTTTGGAAATATCTATTCATCAATTGCCTACGGTAAATACTACGGTATCTGAACATAGAGCTTATATAGTGAATTGAACGCTCAAAAGCTTAAAACATACAAATCACCATATAATCATGTAGCTGCTGCTCTGGACTTGAATTTCAGACGTTGAGGATCAATTTCCATCAATGGGTATTGTCAGTAGATCACATTTTATCTTTATTTGTTAATGTTCATTGAGATGAGGCAAAAGACTCTAGATTATAGCACATGCTGAACAAAGTAAATAGCATAAATCAAGTCTCGTCATATAACATTCCACTTAAATTTCTTGAGCTTTATACTACTCCCTCCATCCCTGAAAATTTGTCACCTATTTCCTTTTTCGTCCGTCCCTAAAAATTTGTCACCTTTCACTTTTACTATTTTTTGTAGTGGACCCACATGCCACCAACTTTTTCAACCTACTTTCTATTACATTTCTTAAAATCCGTGCCGGGTCAAATGGTGACAAATTATGGAAGACGGAGGGAGTATTATATTATGAGGAAAAAGCAAAAAAGTATAGCATAACAAACATGCAGATAAGGAAATAAATTTCAATACAAATAAGCCAACAAATAAGAAGAATTGATTAGTACAGACATTTTATCAGTACCAACAACCAACAATCCTAAATAAGTATAACAAGGCAGAGCTTAGAAGAATCTTACCTCAGTCTTTAAAACTTCTTTTTCAAGTGAAGCAGAGGTCATAGGCTCTTCTTTCCTCAAGCTAGAAAACTTGAAGAAAGGTAGCAATGAAGTCTAAGAACATGAACGTTAATAATCTGGAATGAACGCAATCATCAAGCAATCAAATGCGATAAACACTTAGTATGTTATCCTACTCTAACTTTGACATGGTCATCAGTCCTCCTTTCGACCTTAAATGAAATAACAAGTTCAAACATGGCGATAAAATACGAACAAACTAAAATATGCAGAAACTAAGTTAAGAACAACAAAAACAACCAACTAGACGTACAATTTCACAAGAAATTAATGAACCATACTTGAACTAAGAAGAGTAAATGCTACAGAATTCTTTGTTCACTAACAACAAATCATTTGCATACACATAAATGCACACACCATACAGAATCAACAGATCATCATAATTACCATAAAAGCAAAAGTAGCAGTTAACTAGAAATGGAAATACAAGAGTTGTTAAACTAAGCTACGGAGTTTTAAGTTTAACTAAAACTAAAAATTCAGATATCTTTGTTTGTGATACATTTTCTTATTAAATACTTCCTCTCAACCGCAGAACAGTAACCACACGCACGGCACATGTGAGCAGGTAGCACGTTCTAAGATAAGTAACTTTCTCTTAGTCACAACTGGAAATACCACAGATTGGCTAATCTTCACAACTCCATGCGCTCCCACTCGTGCCTATCCAAAGTCACCAAATATGCCTGCCACAAAAGCATCTTTACATGCAGATAAGTTCCATTTTATCCATACAACATGATAAAAAAAATACGTGACACAAATCAGCTTATCACTCTATCTCTAATATGTAGACTAGCTTGTGAATTAGAAGTGAATAAACTCCTACATATAACTAATAAAATGAGATGAGTAAATGGAATGTGAGTGAGACGAGTAAATGGAATGTGGAGTCCATTACCATGAGTAGTAAAAAGCTAATGAGACAGTTAATTATGGACGGACAAAAAAGAAAACATGAGTATATCAGTGAGCTTTATACAACATGCAAACCAACATATGAAAACATAATCAAACATATCTCTGTTGTCTTTAGTATTTTCCATAAAACCTCAACAAATCCAAAAAATCACTATATATGCTTATATTTATGAAACAACATGGTAATACTAATACAACTGAAATGAAGCATACCTTGCTATCTGACCCCTTTTGCCCTCTCACTTCCTGATAAATTAGAGTTAATTAATATAACATGTGAGCGATATATATTTTCAAAACATGCTACGTGATTTAAACCTCCCCCATTATAGAGATCAAACTCCCATTCGTAGAAGAAAAAGCAGCCAACAACCTAAACACATATCTGCAATACAATATAACATAAAAACAATTACAAGCACAAGCATTTTAGTTAAGAAAGAAGTGAATTCATGTGGTTTTGTGCAAATTAAAGGGAGTATGAAGACTAACCTCTTAACCAAGTTGAGAGTTGAGCTAGGACTTCTTGTATAAAAAAGAAGAGTGAGAACGAATTTTAAAGACAGATTCAGGCTTTAATTGCTTGGCAGAAACGACGGCTAAGGGGTTGCACTCAACTAACTCAATTGCAATGGTGACCATTGAGGGATCACGCGACCAATTGAATTGTTGTAATTTGTAGCAATGGCGTATGCTTAGGAGTTTGAGCCTTGGTAGACTTCCATGTTGAGCTATCAATCGCACCAAATCGGTGTCCTTAATTATAACTGTATCAAGTGCTTCTATATTCCACTCGGCGCTTCGAAAGGCATAGCCTTTTAACGTGAGGAACATGAGATTTGGTAGCATCGAACCTATGACATTCATGTTCTCCCATGGACACCCTAAGCCACTCAAATTCAAAGTTGTCAAACTTGATGGGAACATCGATAGAGGAACCATAAACTCACGCTTAATATCTGGATACATCACAGTATATGCAAGTGTGTTCAAACTTTGGAGTTCCTCTGATATATAACCCAAGTTACTCTATGGGTTTCTATCATCATCTTCATCATAAGGCTGCAATTCTACCACAATTCCTTATCTCTTTAAATTTGGGATTCTCTTGAGTTTTTCTCTTGTGCAACTCTTTTCACTCACACCATTAAGAGTGTCAAGTCTATCCAATGCAGCAGTAGAAGAATCAGGGGTAGGTAGCTCTTTTCCCTATATCTCAATATGTAGTAGTTCTTGCATGCCCCATACTTCCACTGGCATACATGACAAAACTCCACGTTTTTTAATATTCATATATTGATAGATAATCAAGAACTGAAGGTGAAAAAGGTCGAATATAGATACTGGGATCTCTTTATTGCAAGTTAGTGAAAGGTAGTTTAGACAAATTAGCTTGAAAATTTCTGGAAAATGATAAAATCGGACACTTCCAGTATCCAATACCTTGAGCAACTTGAAATCCATTGCATGTATTGGCATCGCATATTTGTGGCGAGGACCAACACAAAGGAGAGAACGTACATTCGATGCACAATCATTTTTTATCTTTTCATACACTTCTTTGAAGGAAAATAAAGAGACGCAATGGGCACACAACCGACGTTGATCTTTCACAACATCATCGTAGCTTTGTAAAACATGCAAAAACTTAATCCTAGTTCCCTCTTTCTTACAAAAGTGCTGCCAGCAAGAATGCACACGAAACATTTTCTTTGAAAACCAAGAATCGAGAGTGAAATTGAATAGAATGAGGTTGTACCGGTAGCGAGGACTGCCACCCATTCGTGCAAATGAAAATTAGAAGCGTCTCCATCCATAAAATCACCCAAAAATTGTCTACCAAAAGATTCAACAAACCCCTCAGTACTCAACCGATTTAAGATGACGTGTGGTTCAATATCAATATACGGAGGGTAAGCTCCGAAATACAGAAATAACATCTTCAAATTTTGAGGTAAGTAGTTATAGCTTGGAAAAAGTACCTCTAATATTTGATTATATGCATTTGTGAAGATCGAATTATGTTGTTTTGTGACTACCTCGGCCCAGTATTGTGGGGTTATTTCTTCTTTGGATAGGAGCTCAACTTTGACTATCACAAGTGGAAGACCTTCACATTTTTTGACAATCTTTTCTCCTAGTTCATCAAGGTGAGGAGGAAAACCATCTTCACCGAACACCTTCTTGCCAAGTAATTTCTTACTTTCTTCATCATTCAACAAGCGTAGTTTACGCCCAATTCGGCATTCTTCTAAATTTTGCCTGCTCGTTAGCAAGATTCGGACATTTTCTCGTGGCAATTTATCCATAACTCGCGCATTCCATTTCCATACATCATCCAACACAATGAAACATTTCTTATCCTTCAATCTCTCTTTCAAGAGTCTAACTAATTTCTCGTCGTTGTCTTCGTCTCCTTGGGTAAGCATTTGGTCGCGATCCACTTGAGTTACTATGCATCGTAATGTTTCATTAGATTCACATTTTCTGCCCACTTTAACCCATACTCGAAGCTCGAAATGACTCTTAAGTGATGGATCGTCAAATAATTTTTTAGCAAATGTTGTCTTTCCAACTCCTGCCATCCCCGTAATTGCATAGTAGCTCTCTTTATTTTCTCCAAGAAGATAATCCCTTGTGCTTTCAAATTCTTGGGATAACCCAACCATGTTTGAGTCGATTCCGTGAAAATCAATTCTTGAGGAAATAGGTTGGCCTTCTTCTTCAGGCATATTGAGTAGTTCAATATCGAACTCCGCCTCCATCACTGTCACCCTCTGGATGAAGCAATCAACACTCTGTCGGAGACTATGCAGATCTACCGAGAAAGACAAGTGACCTTCGACTTGTGGAAGAATCTGTTGATACACATGAGATTCGAGTAAATCTTCGAATTCCCATATGGCCTCTTTGATTCGTTCGTCCAAAGCATTCACCTTCGTCCGGATCTTGCTGTAGCCGGTCTCCTCCAATTTTAGCAGAGCTTTCTGCAAGTCAACCATGGCCTCGTAAACGGGTTGTAAGATTTGTGGAGACGGAGGAGCTAGTGAAATGCGAGACGATTGTAGAAGACACCGAATGGTATTCTTGAGAGAAATCGCGGCACCATAAGCCGCCATGACTTGATTGTAGAGTTGTGGTTGCGAAGCCGAAGGAAAGGAGTTGCAGTGGGCGTAGGTGGTGGAGGGGTTTTCATAAATGTTTTCTGAAGAAAAATTGCTAATCACGTGCATTGGTTAATACAAGTGGAAGATAGATAGTCAACTGAATAATAAATTACTCCATCCGTCCCATATAATTTTACCCAGTATTTCATTTTGGGTCATCCCACATAATTTTACCCATTTTACTTTTATCATTTTTGATAGTGAACCTCATATTCCACTAACTTATTCATACTCACATTTTATTATAAAACTAATACTTTAAAATTAGGACCACATCCCACCAACTATTTCAACTCACTTTCCATTACATTTCTTAAAACTCGTGTCGGGTCAAAGTGTGTAAAATTATGTGGGACGGAGGGAGTACGTGGAATTCTAACTATCAGATCTTTGAAAAATCTATCAGAATCTTGGAAATTAATTTTTTTTAATAATGTGCAAGTGGAAGATAGAAAGAGAAAAGAA
>NC_062965.1:51301974-51315051 GCF_023119035.1 Salvia hispanica | reverse complement strand
ATGACTCAACTTTGTTGTGTTGTCCCAATAAGGAATATGACTCAACTTAGTTGGAACAAATGCTGTAATATATAAATATGAAACTCACATTCCACTAACTTTTTCCACTCACTTTTCTTCATACTTCTTAAAATTTGTTGCAAGTGAAATGTGGCCAATATTTCGCGGACAGAAGGAGTACGACTACTAGATCCGTCCCTTGAAAATGGACTACCAATTTTGGTCCGTCTCCTCAAATTAGAAACTTCATAAATTTTTCATTTCAAGAAGTGAACCCTACAATCCAATAACAATACTTCCACTACTTTTTCTCTTCTGCTTTCTTATTTTACATATTTTATTTCTCTCTTACTTTATATTTTCTATAAGTTATTAATTGTGTATTAAAATTTATATCGTTTCAAATAGGACTGGCTAAATATACCGAAAAAACGGTATATCAATCGTATCTTATTGAAAAATATCTAAAAATATCGAATTTTTGGTATACCGAAACTTTCGATACGATACAATACCATATCGAAAGTTTTCGGTATTATAACGATAGGAATTTTCTTATACCGCGATTGTAACATCCCCATACACCGCTCACCTCGGGAGCACAAAGATTTCTTTGTACCAGGATCTGAAGAAATCCTTTTGGTGGAACGGCATGAAGAGGAATGTCGCAGCTTTTGTGGAGCGCTGCTTAGCCTGCCAACAGGTGAAAGCCTTACACCAACGGCCGTACGGGATGCTACAACCGCTTGAGATACCCGAGTGGAAATGGGAGCACATCGCCATGGACTTCATGACGGCATTGCCGAGAACCCTAAAAGAGAACACCGCGATCTGGGTGATCATAGATCGACTCACCAAAAGTGCGCACTTCATACCTATCCCCGTAAACCATGGATCAGATAGGCTAGCTCGAATCTACATATCGTACGGTTACATGGAGTCCCAATGACGATTACATCTGATCGTGACCCGAAGTTCACCTCGAAATTTTGGATTAGTCTTCAGCGCGAGCTTGGAACACGCTTAAATTTTAGCACGGCTTTTCACCCACAGTCCGACGGACAATCCGAAAGAACGATACAAACTCTCGAGGATATGCTAAGAGTCGTGGTGCTCGACCGAGGCGGAAGTTGGGAGACCGCACTCCCTCTGATCGAGTCGCTTAAAACAACAGCTTCCAAGCAACGATCGGCATGGCGCCGTATGAAGCACTTTACGAAGAAAGTGTAGATCTCCGCTCTTCTGGGATGAAGTTGGCGAACGAAGGGCACTTGGACTCGATGCAGTCGAAGAGATGGTCGAAATAGTACGACAGATCCGCACAAGGATGAAGGAAGCCTAGGACAGACAAAAATCATACGCCGACGTCCGACGGACGGACTTACAGTTCCATGTTGGCGATAAAGTTTTCCTCAAGGTATCCCCGTCGAAAGGGATAACGCGTTTTGGGGTTAAAGAGAAACTGAAACCTTGTTGTATCGGACCGTATGAAATTCTTGAAGGAGTAGGACCCGTAGCTTATCGTTTAGCGCTGCCGCCCAGCCTTGGGAATGTGCACAACGTCTTTCATGTGTCGCAGTTACGAAAATACGTGTTCGATCCGAAGCATGTGATTCGCTACGAGTAAGTTGCCGTAAACCCGGATCTGAGCTACGAGGAGCAACCCTAGATGATCTTGGATCGAAAGGTTCAAACCTCGAGAAATAAGTCTACTGCCTTCGTGAAAATATAATGGAGAAACCACAGGCCCGAGGAAGCCACGTGGGAGCGTGAGGATAAGGTGATGGAACTATACCCGGAACTCTTTCCATAAAGGTACCAAATTTCGGGACGAAATTTCTTTTAACTGTGGTAGGATGTAACATCCCGAATTTCAGAACCCTAATTTTAGAGCCCTAGAATTTATTATTAATGACGTGGGAGATGTGAATTATTTGATAAATGAATTTCATGCATGAGTTTCTTTGACCGGGAAGTTTGAAAAGTCAAAATTGTTGACTATGTGGCGTGGCATGTGATTTACTAAATTATGAGGTGAATTATTTGTTTAAGGGTGAGTGAGAATATTAGGGAAAATTTCCATAAATACTAGCCACCTAATTCTTGAGATTTTCGAACCCTTGACCTTTTGGAGAAGGAATTCTATTTTTCCGGATTTAATTTAATTCTTGGGATATTTATCCAAATTAAATCCAAAACTCAACTATTCCTTATTTTGATGAGGGAAAATCGAGCCTTATTAATATTAGGGTGATTTTCGAAAATCACCTAGCTTTGGGAAGGAGGAATTTATTTTATTTTAATTGATCCCTTATTTGATCTCCTTCCATACCTAGAATTAAAATATTCTACCAAATCTTTCCATACCTCGAGAAATCTTGCCATAATACTAAAAATCCATGCCTTATTTAAGAGGCATAGAACACGCCTAATTCAATCCCTAGTTAGGAGAATTCTTATTTTTATTTTGCTCCGTAATATTTTATTCTACTCCGTAAAATATACCAAAACAAAATCTTGGCTAATTGGGAGCCATATATTTCGAAAATTACATGCCTTGATACCCTAGTCTATTTTTGTTAATTCTTCTTCCCTACTTCACAATATTTATTTATTTAATTGTGGAGAATAAGATCTTACCAAATATTCTATTTTATTTACCTAAAGATCTTATTGAACTCTATAAATAAGAGAAACCCCTAACCCTAGCCCCATAATTTTCGTCCCCTCCCTTCTCCACTCTCTCCAAATTTTTCTTCTTCTATTCTCCAATAGTTTGTCATCTTTTGAAGAAGAATTGAAGTTTGATCCAAGAATTTTGAAGAACCAAGTCTAATACTTAATTTCTACCGTTCGTTTTTCTCATAAGGTATTTTTATATTCATCTTCGTTTCTACTCGATTCCTCTTCTTTCTAACCGATTAATCGGTATTCTTGAGCCCTCATGCATCTTATTGAGTGAAAGTGGGATAAAAGGGATATGGAAAATATGTATACATGTGTGTGGCGTGTGTGTGTGTGCATGTCGTGTGTGTGTGTGTTGTGTTTGTGTGGTGTGTGTTTGATGGCTAAATACTCTTGTGTGACATATGTTGATGTTAGATCTAGAGTTGAGATACGAATGGAACGTATGCGATGAACATGATCTTGATTGATTAATGATGCTAAAATAGATCGGTGGGAAAAGGGAAAAACGTTGAGACATGCATGAGTTAGGAGTTTGTATTGAATCTGATTTGTGATATGTGCCTATATGATTAAAAAGGTAAAAGCTCAGTTGCGAAGCCGGATAACAAAGGAAAGAACATACTTGAAACCTAAGCAGTCGAGGTGGGCTTTACTCTTAAACTCTTTTATGTGCAAATTTATGAATGTGGAGAAATAAGGGTGGTTTAACTGTTATGCCATACCTCTGTTTTGTTGTGATATTGTGCGCCTGATGCCCATTTTGCGAGTTCGCTCCATTGGGCTATAGGGCTATGGATATGATTAAATGAATTCGGGTCTGAGTATGGGCCGCAAACCCTACCAGGCTATGTACACGAGGGGATCGGGAGCCGTCTTGCTAGTCGGCCGGTCTCGTGGGCGAAAAGTGTGGCCACACTTTCGTCGCACCATGGAAATGATGTGATTGCGGAAATTGATGAGAAAAGTGGGGAATTGTTTGACTGGCCAGTCTATGGAAAATATATTTTGTGATACTCGTGATATTCTCTTATAACTGCTTAAAACTCGAGTTCACTTGGTAAGGGTGGCATAGCTTATAAAATGTTTTGGCAACAAGCTCACTGAGTATTTCAAAATACTCAGCCCTGCATATGTTTTCCTTATGTGCATATTGAACGATGACGAGCGGTGGCGGGTGTTGAGCATGTTAACTAATTAAGATGGATGTTTTTGAACTTCAAGCATAGTTGTGTCTTCATACATAGCTGCACTTTCTCTTGGTTGTTTTCCGCTGAGTTTTTGATACACTTTAGTATTATTTGGATATTTTGCACTTTTTCTCTTTCGATTTAGAATCTTGAGACATCTTGTGATATCATTGGGATTTATTGAACCCTTCAGTTTTGATCATACTTTATAGTAGTTATTCTCCATTTATTTCTCTTGATTAAACCTTTGACTTGCGACTCTGATAACTCGTTTAATACTTAGGTCAAGCCTCTTTAAATGAAACCCTAGCCTATGTTTACTTCTTTTAAGTCCGTTTTGGTAGCAGTCGCCGCATTTATTGTACCCTAGGAAGGCGGGCTGTTACAGCGATATACCGTTTTATATCGAATATACGATATATATCGGTATATCGAAATATATCGAAAATCAATACGTATCGAATTATCGATACATATCGTTTATACCGTTTATACCGATGATGATGAAGATGATGATGATGATACTAATAATAATAATAATAATAATAATAATAATATTAATATTAATAATAATAATAATAATAATAATAGTAATATAATTTATTTTTTTAAGATTAAAAGTTTAAGTCATAAATATATCCATATAACTTAATTATATATATTTTGAATATGAAGATGTAGACAATGTTTATTTTATTATGTTAAAATTATATTAATTTTGGTTTTATTTTTCAGTTTTGAAATTATATTTTTTGGTATATAGGTATTCGAAATGGTTTAAAAATTCGGTATATCGTACGAAATATCGATATACCGTTCAGAACGGTATACCGAAGTTCGGTACGATATACCGTAATTTTGAAATAGTAACGGTATAGTTTTTCTCCATATCGAAATTAAGGTATACCGAATTAAACTTCCGAAATAATAACGATATGAAATTCTTTCATATCGATATTTTCGGTATGATAACGAAGCAAAATTTTTGATACGGTATATCTTATCGACCTAGTCCTAATTTCAAAGTACTTTGTATTTATTTTTCCAAGAAAGTAGTATTTGACAAGAAATTGGTAGATAAAAAGTGCGTATTGCAAGTGATTGGACTTTTAATATTGGGCCCAAGGTGGGAAAAGACCAGTCTCTTTAATCCACCATCGTCTTTATGTCGGACGCCGCGACCGACGCCCTCTTCTATTTTTCAGCGGATTTCAATATCAATCTTCAAACTTTGAGCTCCAATCAACTTTATCACATTGATTAAGGTAGAGCTCTTACCCCAATTTATCATTTAGCTCGAAACTGACAAAATCCCCTCTTTGTATGTATGTATATATGTATATGTATTGACTATGGTGAGTTTTGAGGCTATGAGTGTAATTATTATAATTTGCTTCCATAATTGATAGGAATGGTAGCTAGAACCTGGAGTATACTAGAATTTTTTGAAGGCTGGAAAGTTAGGTGTTCTTGTTTAGATGCTTGAATTTAGCTCACATTGGTGTGTTTGTAATTGAATACATTTAGATGTGATTTGAACAAGAACTTAGAAAGGGTCGAAGACTTGAGCTGATTTTGATTTCAATTGTATTGATTGGCTATGAAGTTGAGGTCTAGAACATGGATAAAGTATCAAACGAATTAATTGGAAGTGTAAAAGTCGAGTTTGATTAGTTTATCCGCATCTTAGAAGTATGTGAACAGATATTTCACAGCTTTATTTAATTTTTTGTTTACTGATTTATGGTGTTCGCAAATCTTGGTAATTGGGATGAATTTGTTAGATTATACCAGAAAACCTAAATTTTGCTAGAACTAAGTTTGAAGGGGGCTTGGTTTATGTATGAAAGGTTATTTTGTAACAAAATCATGATGTGTTTCGATATGTTTTTTATATATGTAAGTTTTGCATTGTGTCGATTGACCTTGATTGTATAAGGTAAAGAAGTTTTGAAGGGTAGCAACAGCCAACAAAGAATAGAAAAAGGGGTCGAGAATGAAAAGAATGTCAATTTGTATGATGCTTTGCTACTAAAGCTAATAGGTGATAAGAAGTTAAATGGGATTCATAAGTCTTATAGAGCTAATGGAAACAAAATATAAATCACTTATTCTGTTGGTTGCCGGATCAAGCAAGGGGTGTTACATTGTAATTTTAGATATTTCTTTCATATTTTAATAAGAGTAAGTCTAGTTTGTATTTTCTAAAGGAAATTAAGGAATATCCAATATATTGTTTTAATGGAGTATGATTATATCATGACTGAGTGGATGTGCAGGCTGACTTTATTAAGAGGAGGCACAAAATAACCATTTTCAGTTGAGCAATTGCAGCCCACGATTTTAAACTCTTGATTTGCAACACCTTCATAAATCGGCATTTCCAACTCCTCACGTTTCACCACCACCTACCACCTTTCCTACTCTAGCAGTAATGGCGGCTTACGGTGCTGCGATTTCTCTCAAGGATACCATTCAAACTATTCTTCATTCCTCTCGCATTTCACTAGTTCCTCCATCTCCACAAATCTTACAGCCCGCCTACGATGCCATGGTTCGCTTGCAGAAAGTTCTGCTAAAATTGGAGGAGACCGGCTACAGCAAGATCAGGACGAAGGTGAATGCTTTGGACGACCGAATCAAAGAGGCCGTGTGGGAATTCGAAGATTTACTCGAATCTCATGTGTATCAACAGATTCTTCCACAACTCGAAGGTGAGAGAGATCACTTGTCTTTCTATGTAGATCTGCAGAGTCTCCGACAGAGTGTTGATTGCTTCATCGAGAGGTTCCCAGCGATGCAGGCGGAGTACGATATTGAACTGCTGAATATGCCTGAAGAAGAAGGGGAACCTGTTCCCTCAAGAATTGATTTTCATGGAATCGACTCAAACATGGTTGGATTATCCAAAGAATTTGAAGAGTTAAGGGATTATCTTCTTCATGAAAATAATGAAGAGAACTACTTTGAAATTTCAGGGATGGCAGGAGTTGGAAAGACAGCATTCGCTAAGAAATTATTTGACGATCCATCACTTAAGAGTCATTTCGAGCTTCGAGTATGGGTTAAAGTGGGCAGAAAATGTGAATATAATGAAATATTGCGATGCATTCTAGCTCAAGTGGATCGCGAACAAAGCCTTACCCAAGGAGACGAAGAAAATGATAAGAAATTAGTTGGACTCTTGGAAGAGAGGTTGAAGGATAAGAAATGTTTCATTGTGTTGGATGATGTATGGAAATGGGACGCGCGAGTTATGGATAACTTGCCACAAGATAATGTCCGAATCTTGTTAACAAGCAGGCAATATATAGAAGAATGCCAAAAGAGGGTTACACTACACTTGTTGAATGATGAAGAAAGTAAGAAATTACTTGGCGAGAAGGTGTTTGATGAAGAGGGTTTCCCTCCTCACCTTGATGAATTAGGAGAGAAGATTGCTAAAAAATGTGAAGGTCTTCCACTTATGATAGTCACAGTTGCAAAGCTCCTGTCCAAAGAAGAAACAACCATAGAAAATTGGACTGGGGTAGCTGAAAAACAACATAATTCAGTATTCGTGGATGCATATGATCAAATATCAGAGGTACTTTTCCCAAGCTATGACTACTTACCTCAACATTTGAAGATGTTATTTCTGTATTTGGGAGCTTACCCTCCATATACTGATATTCAACTACGCATCATTTTGAACCAGTTGAAAATTGAGGGGTTTCTTGAGCCTTTTGGTAAACAAATTATGGATGATTTTATGGACATAGAAAATTTTGATGATGTTTTGATCGATTTCATGGTAGACCTTGCTACCCTGTACAATCTTGTTCTATTCGATAGCATATTAGCTTCTTGGTTTTCAAAGCAAATTTTTCGTGTGCATTCTTGCTGGCAGCACTTTTGTAAGAAAGAAGCAACTAGGATTATGTTTTTGCATGTTTTACAAAGCTACGATGATGTTGTGAAAGATCAACGTCGGTTGTGTGCCCATTCCATCTCTTTATTTTCCATCAAAGATTTGTGTGAAAAAATAAAAAAAGATTGTGCTTCCAATGTACGTTCTCTCCTTTGTCTTGGTCCTTACCACAAATATGCGATGCCAATACATGCAATGGATTTCAAGTTGCTCAAGGTACTGGAAGGTGGAAGTGTCCGATTTTATCATTTCCCACTTGAAATTTTCAAACAAATTTGTCTAAAGTACCTTTCCCTAACCTACAACAAAGAGATCCCAGATTCTATATCCAACCTTTTTCACCTTCAATTCTTGATTATCAATCAACATATGAACATTAAGAAACGTGGAGCTTTGTCATGTATGCCGGTGGAAGTATGGGACATGCAAGAACTACAACATATTGAGGTATGGGGAAAAGACTTACCAACCCCAGATTCTTTTGCTGCTGCATTGGATAGACTTTACACTCTTATTGGTGTGAGTGAAAAGAGTTGCACAAGAGAAATTCTCAAGAGAATCCCTAATTTGAAGAAATTAGGAATTTGGGTAGAATTGCAGCCTTATGATGAAGATGATGATAGAAACCCATTGAGTAACATGGGTTTTATATCAGAGGAACTCAAGTATTTGAAAACACTTGCATATACCGTGATGTATCCGGATATTATGCGTGAGTTTATGGTTCCTCTTTCAATGTTCCCATCAAGCTTGACAAGGTTGGAGTTGAGTGGCTTAGGGTGGCCATGGAAGTATATGAATGACATTGGTTCGTTGCTACCAAATCTTACTGATATCAGTTTATGTGACTATGCCTTTCGAAGTCCCGAATGGATTATAAAAGAAGGGATTTTTTTGAAACTTGAGACAGCTATAATTGAGGACACTGATTTGGTGCGATGGAGAGCTCAGCAACGAAGTCTCCCAAGGCTCAAACTCCTAAGCATACGCCATTGCTACAAATTACAACAACTCTATTGGAAGCGTGATCTCTCAATGGTCACCACTACAATTGAGTTAATTGAGTGCAATCCCTTAGCTGTCGCTTCTGCCAAGCAATTAAGACCTGGATATTTCTTTAAAATTCGTTCTCACTCTACTTTTTGATACAAGAAGTCCTATCTCAACTCTTTACTTGGTTAACAGGTTAGTCTCCTACACCCTTTAATTTGCACAAAACCACATGAATGCACTTCTTTTTCTTAACTAAAACCGCAAATTGCCATAAAATCATGAACTTTCAACATAGTTTGTTTTTCCCGTTAACTTTAAATATTGCATGAAAAGCCATGAACTTTACCGGGTTGTGTAAATTTTACCATCCGACCTGGCCCAATAGATTTCCGACACCATTACTTATTATACGTGGCGCGCCGGAGGCGTGACTTGGCAAAATTCCATTAATTCTGATTTGTTTCATAAATACAAGTATATATTGTCATTTGTTGAGGTTAATGAAACCCCAATACTCGAATTTTTTGTAACCGAAACTGCTATGAGTTAATTTGTGTGAAAAATACTAAAGACAACGGTGATAAAGCTTCATAGAAATTAGGAAACAATGAGATATATGAGTAGGAAAATATATTTGATTATATTTTAATATGTTGGTTTGCATGTTGTATAAAGCTCACTAATGTACTCCCTGTGTGCACAATTAAGTGTCTCACGTTTCCTTTTTCTCCGTCTACTATTGAGTGTGTCATTTGCTTTTTACTACTTTTGGTAATGGACTCCACATTCCATTAACTCGTCTCACACATTTTTCTACCAAGTTTTTATAAAAACCTGAGCCAAGTCAACTTTATATTACTTAATCGTTGACGGACGGAGCATGAATATTGGTGAAGGTCTTAAATTTGCTCTAACATGATGCTTCACCTTGGGAAGCTCTCTAATGTAAATTTGCTTTTGTGTTTACATTAGTTATATGTAGGAGTTTATTCACTTCTAGTTCACAAACTAGTCGACATATTAAAGAAAGAGTGATAGGCTGATTTATGTCACGTGTTTTCGATCATGTTGTATGGATAAAATGGAACTTATCTGCATGAAAAGATGCTTTTGTGGCAGGCATATTTGGTGATTTTGGATAGGCACAAGTGAGAGCGCATGGCGTAGTGAAGATTGGTCATCTATAGGATTTTCACTGTGACTGAGTGAAAGTTACTTATCGAAGAGCGCGCTACCTGCTCACATGTGCCACGAGCGTGGTTACTGTTCTGCGGTTGGGAGGAAGTATTTAATAAGAAAATGTATCACAAACACAGATATCTGAAATTTTTAGTTTTTTCACTCCTTAGTCTTATTTCCACTTAAAAACTCTCTAGCTTAGTTTAACAACTATTCTATTTCCATTTCTAATTAATTGCTTCTTTTGCTTTTATGGTATTTATGATGTTCTGTTGATTCTAGATGCTGTGTGCATTTATGGGTATGCAAATGATTTGTTGTTAGTGAACAAAGAATTAGATCTTTAGCATTTACTCTTCTTAGTTCAAGTAAGGTTCATTTATTTCTTGTGAAATTGTAGGTTTAGTTGGTTGTTTTTGTTGTTCTTAACTTAGTTTCGGCATATTTTAGTTCGTTCGTATTTCATCGCTATGTTTGAACTTGTTGATTCATTTAAGGTCGAAAGGAGGACCGATGGCTATGCCAAACTAACCGTAGATGTCAAAGTTAGAGTAGGACATCATACTAAGTGTTTATTGCATTTGATTGCTTGATGATTTGCATTCATTCCAGATTATTAACGATCATGTTCTTCAAGTTTTCTAGCTTGAGGAATGAAGAGCCTATGACCTCTGCTTCATTCTACTTATCAGGAGGTTGATCAACTTGAAAAAGAATTTTTTTAGACTGAGGTAAGATTCTTCTAAGCTCTGCCCTGTTATACTTATTTAGGGTTGTTGGTACTGATCAAATGTGTGTGCTAATCAATTCTGCCTATTTGTTGGCTTATTTGTATTGGAATTTACTTCCTTATCTGCATGTCTGTTATGCTATACTTTTTTGCTTTTTCCTCATAATATAATACTCCCTCCGTCTTCCATAATTTGTCACCATTTGACCCGGCACGGATTTTAAGAAATGTAATAGAAAGTAGGTTGAAAAAGTTGGTGGCATGTGGGTCCACTACAAAAAATAGTAAAAGTGATATTGAACCACACGTCATCTTAAAATTTGAAGATGTTATTTCTGTATTTCGGAGCTTACCCTCTGTATACTGATATTGAACCACACGTCATCTTAAATCGGTTGAGTACTGAGGGGTTTGTTGAATCTTTTGGTAGACAATTTTTGGATGATTTTATGGATGGAGACGCTTCTAATTTTCATTTGCACGAATGGGTGGCAGTCCTCGCTACCGGTACAACCTCATTCTATTCAATTTCACTCTCGATTCTTGGTTTTCAAAGAAAATGTTTCGTGTGCATTCTTGCTGGCAGCACTTTTGTAAGAAAGAGGGAACTAGGATTAAGTTTTTGCATGTTTTACAAAGCAACGATGATGTTGTGAAAGATCAACGTCGGTTGTGTGCCCATTGCGTCTCTTTATTTTCCTTCAAAGAAGTGTATGAAAAGATAAAAAATGATTGTGCATCGAATGTACGTTCTCTCCTTTGTGTTGGTCCTCGCCACAAATATGCGATGCCAATACATGCAATGGATTTCAAGTTGCTCAAGGTATTGGATACTGGAAGTGTCCGATTTTATCATTTTCCAGAAATTTTCAAGCTAATTTGTCTAAACTACCTTTCACTAACTTGCAATAAAGAGATCCCAGTATCTATATTCGACCTTTTTCACCTTCAGTTCTTGATTATCTATCAATATATGAATATTAAAAAACGTGGAGTTTTGTCATGTATGCCAGTGGAAGTATGGGGCATGCAAGAACTACTACATATTGAGATATAGGGAAAAGAGCTACCTACCCCTGATTCTTCTACTGCTGCATTGGATAGACTTGACACTCTTAATGGTGTGAGTGAAAAGAGTTGCACAAGAGAAAAACTCAAGAGAATCCCAAATTTAAAGAGATAAGGAATTGTGGTAGAATTGCAGCCTTATGATGAAGATGATGATAGAAACCCATAGAGTAACTTGGGTTATATATCAGAGGAACTCCAAAGTTTGAACACACTTGCATATACTGTGATGTATCCAGATATTAAGCGTGAGTTTATGGTTCCTCTATCGATGTTCCCATCAAGTTTGACAACTTTGAATTTGAGTGGCTTAGGGTGTCCATGGGAGAACATGAATGTCATAGGTTCGATGCTACCAAATCTCATGTTCCTCACGTTAAAAGGCTATGCCTTTCGAAGCGCCGAGTGGAATATAGAAGCACTTGATACAGTTATAATTAAGGACACCGATTTGGTGCGATTGATAGCTCAACATGGAAGTCTACCAAGGCTCAAACTCCTAAGCATACGCCATTGCTACAAATTACAACAATTCAATTGGTCGCGTGATCCCTCAATGGTCACCATTGCAATTGAGTTAGTTGAGTGCAACCCCTTAGCCGTCGTTTCTGCCAAGCAATTAAAGCCTGAATCTGTCTTTAAAATTCGTTCTCACTCTTCTTTTTTATACAAGAAGTCCTAGCTCAACTCTCAACTTGGTTAAGAGGTTAGTCTTCATACTCCCTTTAATTTGCACAAAACCACATGAATTCACTTCTTTCTTAACTAAAATGCTTGTGCTTGTAATTGTTTTTATGTTATATTGTATTGCAGATATGTGTTTAGGTTGTTGGCTGCTTTTTCTTCTACGAATGGGAGTTTGATCTCTATAATGGGGGAGGTTTAAATCACGTAGCATGTTTTGAAAATATATATCGCTCACATGTTATATTAATTAACTCTAATTTATCAGGAAGTGAGAGGGCAAAAGGGGTCAGATAGCAAGGTATGCTTCATTTCAGTTGTATTAGTATTACCATGTTGTTTCATAAATATAAGCATATATAGTGATTTTTTGGATTTGTTGAGGTTTTATGGAAAATACTAAAGACAACAGAGATATGTTTGATTATGTTTTCATATGTTGGTTTGCATGTTGTATAAAGCTCACTGATATACTCATGTTTTCTTTTTTGTCCGTCCATAATTAACTGTCTCATTAGCTTTTTACTACTCATGGTAATGGACTCCACATTCCATTTACTCGTCTCACTCACATTCCATTTACTCATCTCATTTTATTAGTTATATGTAGGAGTTTATTCACTTCTAATTCACAAGCT